>NC_040031.1:21540836-21721341 GCF_000972845.2 Larimichthys crocea | reverse complement strand
GAGACATTAGCAGGAGACATAGCACGGGAGACATAGCAGGAGACATTAGCAGGAGGACCATTAGCAGAGATACACTTAGCAGGGGACATAGCAGGAGACATTAGCAGACATTAGGAGACTAGCAGGAGGGACATAGCAGGAGACTTAGCAGGAGGAGACATAGAGGAGACATAGCAGAGAACATTAGCATGAGACATCGCAGAGACTTAGCAGGAGACACATTAAACAGGAGACATTAGCAGAGACATTAGCAGGAGACATTAGCAGGAGAGACATAACAGGAGACCTACAGGAGCATTAACAGGAGGACATCAGCAGAGAGGACATAGCAGGAGACATAGCAGGGAGACATTAACAGGAGACATTAAACAGGAGACCTGCAGAGACATAGCAGGAGACATAGCAGGAGACATTAGCAGGAGACAATAGCAGGAGACATTAGCAGCATTAGCAGAGAATAGGGGACTTAGCGGAGAACATAGCAGAAGAGCAGAATTAGCAGGGACATTAGCCGGAGACATAGCAGGAGACATTAGAGGAGACATTAGCAGAGGACATTAAGCAGGAGACATAACAGGAAGACATACAGGAGACATAGCAGGAGACATTAGCAGGAGACCTAGCAGGAGACATAGCAGGAGACATTAAACAGGAGACAATAGAATTAACAGGAGACATTAGCAGAGACATAGCAGGAGGACCTAGCAGGAGACCTAGCAGCGAGACATTAGCAGCGTTTCTTCATCTCTGTCTCTCTGCTAGGGGTGCAGGGTATGCTCAGGGTGGCCTAGCGTGTCATCGAGCCACCCTTTAAGGACCGCCCACAAAACCCAGGACTGAAAACTGGTGAAAAACATTTTAAACTCCACATTTCAGTAATATCGTTCAAAGTCTTTTCACATGTTTTCAGCAACTATTTTCCAAACTATTTAATTGTATTTAGAAAGAGATCTCAGAATCGCCCTTACACAGACTTAAAGACATTACATTTGAAATCTAGACATGGAACAGGTTTGTTGCTTCTTTCACAGAAGCAGCTAACTTTATGATGATCAGTGAAGCTCTGTTGCCATATTTGAAGTCATACAATACTTCAAATATGGCAATGGTGTAACTTATTGGCTTTTTCTCCAAGATTTTCATGGTCTGATTGTAAAAGCACTGTGAATTTCTTTACAGACTGGCTGGCCTGGGGCCAGCTACTTTAACTGTAGGACATGTGGATGTCATTGAATTTACAAACAGCCAAGCAAAGTCAAATGTCAAGCAATTTCTTACTAAACTAGAGGAGTAGTGTTTTCAGTCACACACAAAACTTTCTGACAGCAAAAGCACTCTGACACACACGCACCACACACCACACTCTCTCTCTCTCAAACACACATACAGAGCAAATGAAGTGTAAACGATATATTCTCTCCAGACCATTGCTACAAAAATGGAATTTGCACTTTATGAAACTGTCGCCGCCACATACATGTGACACGCACCTCCACAGCCTCAAAGGTGTCATTTGTCTGCTTCAGTAACCAAGCTGAATATTCACCCTGACAGCTCCCAGAAAGAGACACAGAGGAGCCATTGTCAAGACAGGTGGAAAGAATGACAGACAGAGAGAAAACGTCAGCACTTCAATTTATTTTAGATCAGAGAGAAAGACACAGAGTGGACAGGAGAGAGGGATGATGATCGCTGGACTTAGACTATCACTCCTGTCAATCAGGAACAACAGGCCTGTTGTATGCGTATGCGTGTGTGAGTGTGTGTGTGCGTGTGTTTGCATGCGTGTCTGTTTGTGCTTGTGTGTGAACAAGTACCAGATGCTCTCATTTTCACCTCCAAAGCTGTGTATTATGATGGTGGTCATGGTGTGTGTGGGTGTGTGTGTGGGTGGGTGGATGGTTGGGTAGTCTCCAGAATGAAAATAAATATATTTTATTAATGAATTAATAATGAAAAAAGTAATATATGTATTATAAATAATACATGAGTGAAATACTTGGTTTAAGGTTAGGGTAAGTTCAGCCTCTGTAGCTGGAGCTCCACTTCACCTCGCCATTATCACTGATGTTTTGTAGGATGGTGCCAGTCTGGATGCTTTCTACTGCTTTGCGCTGTATTTACCAATATCTATCTATCTATCTATCTATCTATCTATCTATCTATCTATCAGTATGTCTCTCTCTCTCTGTCTGTTTGTATTTCAGACAGAATGATAATCATTGGACAGCCTAACACCATCTAAAGTTAAATGACTTGGAAACAACATCAGTGCCCTCAAACAATACACACACCCAGACATACAGTGCAGCTTGTGTGTGTGTGTGTGTGTGTGTGTGTGTGTGTGTGTGTGTGTGTGTGTGTGTGTGTGTGTGTGTGACCTGCACTGTTTGCTTGACTGGCTGCATGTTGACTTGACAAGCCTCTTTGTCCTTTTGAATGAAAGCCTGTGGACACACACACACATAAGGTGACACAAACACACTCGTCCACAGCAGGAGGTGAGAGAGGAGCCTTTTAGCTAATGAGCTTTTTTCATTCCTCATTTACTCTCACACACTCTGCCTCTGTCACTCTGTCTCAGTTATTTCCATTTATTTGATTTAGAATTTTTTGGTCCCCTCAGTCTTTAGTAGCCACTGTGATGTTTCTTTGTCCCAGTAAGACCAGAGTCTCGTGTTACCAGGCTGACTGAGCAGCACCGAGTGCTGGTTCTGTAAACACAGCTAAGTCCTGTTGATCTGAAAAGGACAGGTTACATGACGGGATGGGTCACATGACTTCCATCCTGGCTCTGTAGCCTCTCTCTGATGACTTTAATGAGCACACACTGAAAGCAGACACTGGATTGAATATAAGCTCTGTGTTATGACCTACTCTGAAATGACTGGTCATCTGTGTGACAAGCCACATCATAAATATCTGATGTTAGATGACCTGTGAATCAGTGTCTGTTGACACAGACAAGATGAGCTCCAGAGATGAGAAAGTTTTAGCGACAGGGAGTGTAAAAGCAATGGTGTGCAGTCAGGCTCTGCCAAAATCAATAAGATTAAAAGTCTTGAGACATACTAACAGCTCCCAGAGGCTCCAGTGTTCTCACAGTCAACACTACAACAGCAGTGTCAAAACTAACTACTGAGCATTTTACTCTTTTTTATCAGAGACATGAGACAGCATGTCATTAATCCTCTTGAATGTGCTCAGAAACAACAACAGAACAACACGAGGAACACAAAAGCACTTTTACTTCAAAATGCCATATAAAATCTTCAGTTGATACTTTTGGTCTAAATGATAACGTTCTAACCAAATCTACCTATGGAAGCAGCTGCTCCGTGTAAAACCAAAGGTACCAAATAGAGTCTCTGAGAAAACTGTTGACAGTGAAATCCTTTCAGATGATCCAAAAGGCAGCAGCGTGCCTGGTTTTAAATCAAGGGCAAGGGTCACATGTTACCCCGCTGTTCATCAAGGTCCACTGGCTCCCTGTAGCAGCCCACATTAAATACAAATACTTAATGCTTGCCTCTAAAGTAGTCTCTGGTACTGCATCCACCTACTTAAATGTCCTCATACATATGCAGGTGTGCCACCCGTACACTCCAAACAGACGAGCTCCTGAAGACCTCCAGCTCTCCAGAGAGGACCTCCTCTTCAACACTACCAACAACTGGACATGATAAATCTACCCCTCTAGTACTGTCACAGTACTCATTACTGCACTAACATGTGCTAGTGGCATTGTACCGTGTGTTACAGGAATTTTTAAAGAAAAACCCTTGAATAAGGAAGACTGGATTCAAAGTATTAAAGTTTAAGTTGAATGTATTATTCTTGTATAAGAAGGAGCGTTTAACAGTGCAACACACAAGAGGGTTACAGAGAAAAGGCTCCATGAGGAGCTCTATCAGTAGGTTCTTATACATTGTTCAAAAATGGGCTGTCTGACACCTCCCCACTGATACAGATAATGTCATAACATTCCTTTTTGGTTTTCTGCTCAGTAATGAGCATTATGTTTTATATCCACATGGTACTCCCCTAGCCTGTCTCTCCTAACCTGGTACTGCTGATTTATAATTATCTCTCCCTGCCAGCCTCAGTAAATCAGAGGCCAACTAAGGGAAGTGCACAAGACATGCAAAGACAGGAAACACACACACACTATATGAATTACAACACCTGAACCCCAGTATAATCCTAATTTTTATAACACCTTGATTGTTTCCCTTTTTTGTAAGTTGCCTTGAACTGCGTCTGCTAGGAGACTAAATGACTAAATGTAAATGTAAGTTTAAGCATGAATAGGTTATCCAGAGAAAACGGAACACTGTTTCCTCTTTTAAAAACAAACTATTTTACTTCACTGTTTTTCGTGTCTCATTTACTGTGTTTTAATCATTTATATTAGATAGAGAATATAATATATAGAGAATATCTATATATATAATATATATATATAATATATTTTTTTTTTACATTCAGAAGCTGAATCCAATGAAGCATGAAGACTGCACATACAAGGTGCTGATTTGTGAATGTTTTCTGCCTGATTCAAATGTGTCAGCACAGAACAGGAAACTTTATATATTTTATACAAAAAACAAAACAAAAAAGAACAACAACTAGCTTTTCACAATACTTTTATTACAGCTACTTCTCTAGTTTTCAGTTCAGGTTACTGCCAGAAAAACAAAGTTGTCCAAACACAGAGCGAGAGTGGTGAGGAGAAAGCAAAAACTTAGGGCAACTATTGTGATCTAAAATGAGGGAAAATAGTGATAGAAAAGTGAAGATTCAGGACAGATGGGTACAAAGCAGATAGTAGATGGAGTGATGGGGGAGGGGGGGTTGATAATTGCGTGTCTGACAGTGGGAGAGAGAGAGAGAAAGAAGAGGTGGAGTTGCTAATAGTGTGTGTGATGTTGGTATTGATCAGTCACACAGACAGAAAAGGTGGGACGTGACACTATGACCTGACACTGTGGCTAATCGAAAACTAATTCCCTTTCTCCATCATCCTCATCCTCATCATCATCATCTTCAACATCATCACACACAGTTGTGATCATCCATCATCCAGCAGCTATTATCATCATCATCTTCATCTTCGGGGAAATTTGTAAGAAAATATTAGAATTATAAGGATGTTTCTTCAAATTTTAAAGGAGAGTCATATCCATTAACCAATGGGGGACCTTATAACATTAAAGGAATAATTCCTTTAATTTCAGTCTAAGTTAAATTTAGACTGAAATCTATAAATCATATTTACAGAATATGTCAGAAATATACCTCCTCTCTATCTATTGCAGTTTTATTGGCTTAAAAAAGCCAAACTGCTAGCTAGCTCATGTATAAGAATGTCAGCTGATTCCTCCAGACGCAGGGGCTGATCTGGCTGATACACTGACGGTCTCCCTGCTTGCAGGTTACTTTGTCAGTGCACAAATACATGCAGTATCTCTGGATTGCAGCTGGCTGGTTGCCCTTAGCTTGATTGCTCACTAATGTTATTGCTAGCAACGCACTATAGCATATCCACTAAATGTTATATCGTTCCAAATGAATGAACAATCCAGATATAACTGCAATGCAAGGCCCAACTAGCTAAGTGTAACTGAAGTTACAGTAAGCTGGGGTTGGCCTTCTGTGACATGGCTGGTTAGTATCATGAAGCCAATGGTCCATATAAAATATAGACAGGAATGTCCAGTACGGTAATATCACTGTTATTCATTTTCCAGCATTCAAGTCTTGTGTATGTCACCCCAGGATGAGGCTCGCTCACGCCTAAGGAAACAAACAAAAACAACTGTGAGGGGGATGAATTTATATTTAACTCACACATTCAGGTCATATTAAGGCTTGAAGCTGAGCATCATTAACAGTTTGACCACTTGATTGACCGGTAGGTGCCATTATGGATATTCAGATTAGCTGGGATGCAGAAGAAGCCAACATGGTGGCAGCCAGCATCGCATCAGGCTCTGTCTATTCTTTCTGTTGTCATTGCTTTCACTTCACTTTTGGGCCGGTTGAGGGAAGACATTTGTCATGTTAGTCTGTCTTCTCTTAAAGTACACATGTTCCACATTCTATATCTGACAGTGCAGCCTCTGCATGTACCATGTGAGGGTGTTCTCCCCTCCCATGTAGAGTTAGTTGGGTCCATATAGCCCATCTATTTTCAGATAGCCTACTGATTAGAAATGTCAAACTTGGATCATTTTATAGACTCAAGTCTTTCTGACTCATTAAACAGATCCAGATCAGATTTGAGTCATTTGAGTATGTCCAAAAACATATCAACCAGTGAAACACAAGCCCGCCTGTCTTATAATTATTGATGACAAATTATGTTAAGACATAATGCTGCAATTAAAATGCCTGTCTCACATTGATTAGGCTATATTAGCCTGGCAGCTTTAGTGTTAAATAAAGTGCAGCGAATAAGAGCATTATTATTTACAACATATAATGCTGCAGTTCAAATTATGTTGATTACGTTATGCTACTGTAACGTTGTTTTTAGCCTATGAACTATATTAGCTTCAGTGTTTAGGTTTTAATCTATCATCTTAGTTATTGCTGTATTTGTCTTCTTATATTTGACTGGTTGCTGAATCTGCCTTCATGCTGTGTGGAGGAAATGATCCACTGAGCTCAGCTGAATCAGCAAAACTGGGTTACTTGGGTCTGCTGGATCAGTGATCCACTGGTCTCTTGAGTCTCTTGAGCCCCCTGTGTTTCCAGCTCTATACTGATTTACTCGTGCAGGATGGATCTGTGGATCTGAATCTGAATCTGTGATACTGATTCTCATCTAAGTCCCGACTCACGAAGCACTTGCTAACGGTTTATTGTCCATGATGATAGCGGGGTGTCTGGCAGCTTTTTAGGGGGATGGACTGGGGTATGTTACAGGTCAAAAGGAGACTGGTTAATGACACAACTTATGGTTGTGAATCAAGGACAATGATTCAGATTAATCTACATACACCAAACACCTGATGTCTGTCTGTCTGTCTGTCTCTCTGTCTGTCTGTCTGTTTGTCTCTCTGTCTGTCTCCTCTTTGTTTTGTGTCTGTCTGTCTCCATCTCTGCATTAATGGGTGGAGAGATGGAGGTGTCTCCTTGGGTCGATGTTTAGCAGGGTGACAACTTGTGATGCCCACTTCTATATAAACATCCAATCATAGACCTTATGACTCCAAACTGACCTCTGACCCCTCTCCACACATTGTGTATGTGTGCAGCATGTGTGTAGGTGTGTATGTGTGTGTGCGTGCAGCATGTGAGTGTGTGAGTGGGACAGAGACAGAGGGAGAGTCTTTGTGCACATGGCAGACTCAGAGCACTGAGTGATTACACTGTCAATAAATGTGTTTATTTGCCATGGGCGGAGTGGAGCTTTTCTTGGAAATGAAAAGGTGTTTTGAAGCACTTTGTTGTGAGGCGGAGCGCTGACAAATGCTGTAATCAGATCGCTGTCTGAAGAACAATGTGTGGTCAAAATAATGAGCTGAAATCACAGGGTAAAAACCCTCAACACACAATCAATACGACTGACGGCAGTGACAGTGGGAGATGCAGAGAGATGACGGCCTTGTGCCACCTCACTCACTATCTCAATGAGCGAGTCAGTGAGTGAGTGTGTAGGAGGCTCCTTCAGGCCTCCAGTTAGATCTGTTTCAGTACAAACCAGAGAAGAAGAGAAGCTAAATAAAACCCTGTCTTCAGTGATGTGGAAAGTCAAGCCTTTAATCATTAGCTTGTCTTCTCATTGTTGGCCTTTACTTCGGTTTTGTTCAACATGATGACATGCAAAGATTAGATGAGTTGAATTATTCAACAAGATTTTTTTCTGACAGCAGACAAACACAATTATAGTACCTGGTTCAAGCAATGATCATTATTAAAATGGACAGAAATCAACTTTCAAATGATTTCAGCTACATCATTAATATCTAATATTGTAATAGCTGATCTGTGCCCAGAAAATGAAAACACACGAAAAGTTCTGAATCCAGCTACATTTTAAAAGTCAAAGTACAATCCATATGTAACAATGATGAGATGAACTGAACGCAGAGGTTCAGTTAGCAATAAAATAAGGCCTTACTTGAATCCCAGCTTCAGGATTCATGGTTAGCTCACAAAAATCTGACTGGATTTTAAAGATAACCTGTTGATTTGTTTGCAGCACACACTGACTAGCTGGACTAGTGGAATGAGAGAAAGCGACCTGGTATAACCTAATATCTCTCTCTCTCTCTCTCTCTCTCTCTCTATATATATATATATATATATATATAGATAGATAGATAGATAGATAGATAGATAGATAGATAGATAGATAGATAGAGATAGATACAGTATAGATATAGATATACAGATTGATTGTCTTGAACCTATCTAGGTTAAAAAGGACGGAGGAATGTTAAACACAGCCACATTTGGTCTTTGATATGGATAGAATAATGCTGTTTATAACAACTGTTTTCTTTTTTAACAAACTTATTGATACATATTTCATTTATGATTTTATGAGAGAGCTATAGTGGAATATAAGGAGAGGAGAGGACATTCAGAAAAGGCTGCTGGTGTAAGGATTCAACATTTCGTGCCACGAATAATGAATAAATTTATAATATAGAACGTTTCGTCCATCATCTCTAAAAAATGGTCAAAGAGGTGGAGTGTGGATGGAGCTGAGACAGGCTGAATGAAGCCTGGTTACTGACACCTGTGATGGCACAGCATCCACGCTCTGCATAACTTTAATCCTTAATATAATGTGAACAGGTGAGTTGTATATAAATTCACCCTCAGTACAGTTGTCATGAACGGGGAAATTAGCTACAGAGACCAAAACTGTTTTTGTACCAGGCTGTAAACATGTTTATTTCTGCTGTGAAGTTGGACATTTCAACATGGGGGGGTTAATGGAGATAAGAGAGACGCTGTAGCCAGCTTCAAGTGAACATTTGAGAAATTGCAGTTTCACACTGATCTTACCTCAGTCAACACACTCACTTTGTTTGTTTTGCACAATTATGAATCAATTCAATCAAGTTATTCAATCAAAATATAAATGAATAACTTGCCACTCTTTTAAAGTAAAACATAAAATGTTGAACTACAGGCCTACATGTTTACAGTGGCCTTCATTTACACACAAGAGTTCCAAGAGGAATAGTGATTCCTTAAGTCTTGTATCCTCTGGATATTTATTATTCATTGTGTAAGAGCAGCCAAACACAAGTTATTTTACCATTGAAGAACTGATTTGCCACCAGTTCAGGCTTTAAGAGGCTCATCACTCTACAGTCAAGACATGGTGTTGCAGTAGATAGCTTATATGATGTTAGACTGTAATTGCCTCTGAAGATGTCTGGGCTTTTCATTACATGACCAAGACCACCTTTCAGTGGGAGATGGATTTAAAGAGAAATGATTTTATTTGAGAGGCTCACCTACACACTGGAATGTGGGGAAGCTTTTTTTCATGCTCTCAAAGTGCTCCATTCAGCAGCCTTATTAGCCACATACACTCTCATTCCAAAAAGATACTTGTGGGGGGCCTCTTCATATAATGAGAAGACATGAAAGACTGATTGAGTCAATACTGCTTGAGTGTTCATCTTTAACACCCAGGTGGAAAAATCAAGTATATCAGCAGGGATGAAAACAATCACAGAAATTAAATTAAAAGAAATTACTAAACAGACCCAGACAAAAACATGCAGTGCAGCTGATCAACTTTACCCATGAAGATGCAAAATACCCTGGTACCCTGATACCCTCATACTCCATGCTGGACTTCCAGCATTTTAAAGAGAAAAAAAAGGTCCTCAAGTGAAACAAACTCTGTGTTCATTACATACAGCAGAGGACATTAAGTGTGTGCATTCCTGAGTCTGTTTGGGTATGTGTGTTCTGATACACAGTATAATTACAGACAAGAACTTCTACAGTGGCATACAGTGACACTGAAGTGATATCTTGACATACAGAAAATAGAAACATATATGTGTGTGTGTGTGTG
Organism: Larimichthys crocea; assembly: GCF_000972845.2. Lineage (NCBI taxonomy): Eukaryota > Metazoa > Chordata > Actinopteri > Sciaenidae > Larimichthys > Larimichthys crocea. The sequence goes on along the minus strand of NC_040031.1, from coordinate 21,711,287 downwards.
TGTTCACCTGTCTTCACCTCCACCTCTCCCTCCTTTCTGCTTCCTGTTTTCCTTCCTTCACTTTACTTCCTCCATGTTCTCCTTGGTCATCAGATCTGTTGTCAGGTCATCAACAATGCAACAGCATTATGACATCATCATGTGACACACAGTGACAAGAATAAACATCAGTGCACACAACTACATGCACACAACTTGACATCCAGTATATCCAGTGTGAAGCCCACACTGGACCTCCAGTATGCAGTAATTATAGGCAGTATCTATATCAGAACATTAATTACATACTGACCTGGTCCACACACACACACAGAACAGCACAGAACAATAATTATATACAGTTAACATAGAAATGGTGACATCTCAACACTCCTCTCATGACATCTTTAGAGAACTTCCGTGGCTGAATGTTGTGTGTTGGTGCGTGTCCTACAATCCTCACACAGAGATTAAAGGTGTGACATTTTCTTTCGTCTGCATCGAATGGATAGTGAGGATGTTTGATGGTTGATCATTTATAAACTCATCCTTACAATCATCTGCTCAGCTGTGTCAAAGAAAAAATTATTGTTTGAAAGTGGTAACAATAAAGCACACGTTTAACCTCTGTATGCAGGGGCATCATGCATCCCACACAGAAACACCAACACTTGACATGAACAGTATTACCTCATCACTATGATAATCAATTATTTTGTCATACGAGATAGTTGTGTCAGGTTATTACTGGGCTCTGATCGACTGGTACGTTTTCCTAGAAATATGTATTCATATATAGACTCGCACTCATGATATGTTTCTGTTCGCTGTCTGCCATTACACAGAACATTCATCAGTGTCAGGTAAGTTACAGCAGAATAATAAAAAGCATAATAAAAAACAATAACTGGTCTGATGGATAGAAATGTTCATATTAAATCCTTTAGGCAGTGAGCATGCTGCCAGGCTCATAACATATAAGTCTATTGTATGTGAGCTTCTGGGAAGAATCAGCTATCACAAACCTCTTTTCTAATGTCTCTAAAGGTGATCAACTATCTGAATAAAAGGATGAATACATCTCCCCCTTTACTGTGAAAGCACTCTCCATCCTCTAGTTATCTGTGTGGACTGAGCACAATTTGCAGGATGACTTCTGATCACTGTGATCCTTGGATGCCATCTTCTGGCAACTCGACATAAAGTCAAGAGTGTTACATATACTGACTTCATTTTCATGTATTCCCACTTATGCAAAGGTTTATGGAATAATTAAAACAATAATGTTTCCTGAATTCCTACATAATTATGATGATAGTAAAATAACACATTTTGACACTGCAGTGAGGTATTCATTTAACTATTATGTGTTCTGTGAGGTTGTAGTTTGCTGTGGTGTTAAACTGGACTGTATTATATTGAATGGAGCATCTTATATTATGGCCCTCTCATGTATGTAAAATATTAAACACCAAAATACTACACCAGTGAGAAATAAAGCAGCATATGTATCACAGCTGATTCCTTCTTTTATTTTTTCAGATTTTTTATATTGGCATTTCAATGGGATATGAGTTGAATAAGTCTAACAAGGCTTGTCTCCCCTGTTTAGGTCAAAGTTCCAACCCTAACCCAACCACAACTAGATGACTCAACAATCAATGTCAGCTTCTAAATGCTGCTTATCAGACACTGCCAGACTGAGTGTGAAGAAAAACAAATCAGTTTCAATGACGTTTTTTGAGGTGAGGCAGAGATGTCTGGAAGAAGCCAAGAATGTAAGAGATATGTTTTTTCAATATGTGTATAAAAAATTTCCTAAATATGTATATTTATGTTTTTTATTAATATGTCAAGAGATGGAGTGACTAAAGCAAGAGCTGGTTGATGCCAAAGCTTCCCATCAGTTTATCATTAAAGGTCAGTGAGGTGGCTGTCATGCACAGCTGCATCCGTTGGTATTATAGGTAAGGAGGCCACAACAAAGCAGGTCATGGACTCTATATACTCCATGCACTTTGACAGAATAGATGGAATTCAGGGTTTCTATCTTGCTGAAGAGCACAGTGGATCTCAGAGACAAAAAGTGAAAGCAGTGAGATTGAAAGTGGACAGCACTGACAGCTGCTCCCTAACTCTGCAGCCATCTGATCCTTTAACATCATTGAGACAAACTGGCCACAAACCTAAGCTCACAGTGGAAAAGTTACAGCTCAGTCAGGACAAGGGTGAGACCAGCAACTGCTGCACAATCAAATTACAGTCAGAGAAAGAAGGTCCCACTCTCTCATGTTAAACCCTCACACATTCCTCCCAACCAAACCTACTATACACCATGACATCAACATCAAAATTCAGTCCCAATGTCTGGCCTCCACCAGGGTAGTGAGAAACTTAGGGGTTATGATTGTTGTTGCCTTAGTTGCTCCGTCATGCTGCTTTGCACTTCACAACATAAGAAAAATCAAGTCTGACTTGATAACATCTACGTCCTAACCAACTACTTATACAGGCTGTGGTCATCTCCAGACTAGATTACTGTAATGCCCACCTGACGGGCCTCCCAGCCTGCACAGTGAAACTTCTTCAGATGATCTAGAATGTGGCGGCATGCCTGCTTATCAAATAACCCAAAAGGGCATGTTACCCCGCTGCTAGTCGAGCTCCACTGCCTAGTTGTAGCAGCATATGTTACTTCACGTCTGTCGCACTCCAATGAACAATGCCTAGCTCTGTGACCCATATGCTCAAGGCAATCCAGAATCTTCTCGTCTGTTGTTCCCCGTTGGTGGAACGCACCAGTTCCTACCAGATCATGGGCGTCCCTCGCTACCTTTAAAAACCTCCCAAAGATCCAGCTCTTCAAAGAGTACCTCCTCTGCTAGCACTACCAAAACTAGACATGCTAAATCTATCCCTCTAGTACTGTCACAGTACTTATTGCTGCACTAACATGTGCTAGTCGCACTGTATCATGATTGTTTCCCTTTTTGGTAAGTCGCTTTGGATAAAAGCATTAGCTAAATGACTAAATCAATTCAATTCAGTTTTATTTGTACAGCCCAAAGCCACAAAGTACATTTGCCTCTGAGGCTTTACAATCTGTACAGGGAGTGACACCCTCTGTCCTTAGACCCTCGGTTCGAGTGAGGAAAAACTTGCCCACAAAAAACCTTTAACAGGGAAAAATGTGGAAGAAACCTCAGGAAATGTAAATGTAACTTACTTGTCCAGTAAACATTGATTTATTATATAAAAAAGGCAGGTTTAACACAAATGTAAAGGATGTTCATCATGTGACGACTAAGACAATACATGTCACAAACTGTTGATCACTGTTGATCTTGGGATTTATTTCTAATGATAAAAAGCAGGGATACACATGAAGGCTTTCTTAGTAGATCACATCAAATAAATGCATATTTCTCTTTTCGAATAGAAGTTTTCAGTAGCAAAACAGTTTAGAAAAAAAATCTATATATCATATGATGAATGTACACTTATTTTTATAGATTTTAGCACTACTAGCACTTTACAATGTTTAGCACTGTCACCTCACAGCGAGAAGGTTCCTGTTTGAACCTTGACTTTCTGTGTGGAGTTTGTATGTTCTCCCTGTGTCTGCGTGGGTTCTCTCCTGGTACTGTCAATGGTTGTTTGTCTCTATGTGCCCTGTGATAAGCTGGTGACTTGTCCAGTGTGTACCCTGTTTCTCTCCTCCCTGATGAGGATAAGCAGATACAGTAGAATACAGATGGATGATTATATATTATAATCACACACACACACATTTATAATGGGAGGGGTTCACGGTACAGTTCTCTCTTAGAATAAAGTCTCATGAACAGATACTAATCATTGTCAGACGACAACAAATGGGTTCAGAGCATGACCCCTTTATCATGTCAAGTCAACTTTACTTGACTTGATAAAGGAGTCATGCGCTTATGATGTCATAGCAGTCCTCCACCACCTAAAATTAAAGTTAAAAATGATAAGCAAAACCAGAGTAAAACATGAAGACAAGTACTTAATAAGTGTTTTTTAAATACTATAAAATATAGCTAAATTAACACCTAAGGAGCGATTCCCTAGGATTTAAGCTGATGAGTGCCTGTACTGTGGTCAGTAATTTTGTCATTTAGCCATTTTGTTTCAATCTGCCCAGTAAGTCCCAAAAGAGCTCATCAGTGGGGATGGGGTTGTCATTCCTTCTGTCCTAAGTCTGCTTTACCTCCTGTAGATGGAGCTTGTGCATCTTCCCCCTGCAGAGTGTAGTCCTCCTGATCTGCCTAACGTGCCTCCTGAGTATCATGACCTCTGGGAAGTATTCAGTAAGGATTGTGCTTGACTTTGCCTCTTATGATGGCGCCATTGACTTGCTGCCTGAAGCCCTGCTTTGCTGCCTGAAGCCCTGCTTCCCTCCAGCCATCTTTATAACAAGGAAAGGGAAGATATGGAAACATACATCACAGAATCCTTGCCTACTGTCTATCTGGATGACATGTTGATCATCCCCTGAGAAGCATGTCTTCTATGCCCTCATGGTTCTCATTTGCTTGTTTAAAAAAAGCTATTTGTTAAAGCAGAAACGTGAGTGTGAATTTCATGTGAACACTGTCTTTCCTGGGCTGTTATCGAGAGTGGAATGATTATGGTGGATCCAGAGAAAGTCTGAGCAGTGGAGGAATGGCCAGTACTCAAGAACTGTAAGGAGTTCAAGCACTTACTGGGGTTTGCCAATGTTTATAGACGATTTATCCGGGACTACAGTAAGGTTGCCTCTCATCTCACCAGATTCACTTCCTCTAATGTGGTCTTTTGTTGGTCATCAGAGACAGACAAAGCTTTTGTCAAACTAAAACAACTGTTCACATCTGCACCTGTCCTGGTCTAGCCTGACCCATTGTTGAAGTTTGTCTCCTATAGAACGTAATTATGATGTCGGCAACCGGAAGCTGTTGACTGTTAGACTAGCACTCAAGGAGCAGAGACACTGGTTGGTCGGGGCTGAGAAACCCTTTGTGGTCTAGATCAGTGTTTTTCAACCTTTTTTGAGCCAAGGTACATGACCAACCAAAAAATGTTTAAAAATGATACTCTGTAGCCGCCTATATTAACAATATAGTCATTCTTATCAAAGTGTCTTGAATAGGAATCAAATAAACACAAAAAAAACTATGTTACCATCTTTTATATTTCTTTTTTCAAATAAAAAGTGCACTTAACATGTCCACTTTAGAAATACAGCTCAACAATGTGGTCTTAAAACTAAAGACGGAGTAGAAAACGTCAGTGTTTTGCAAACTCTAATTCTGTCCAAAAAGCATTCTGTTAGCAGGAATACAGAAAATAATGCTTATTCTGACAGAAGCAACAATATTTGGGAAAGATCTCACTGTTCCACACTGAGAAATATGAAGAGTTGCATGTACGAAATGTCAATCTCAGTGTATGTTACTCATTTAGTGTGAAACCTGTGCCTGTTTGGATGAACACAGAGCTGATATCCTGACAGGAATTGAAGAAAGACAGACACGAAGCTCTTCCTCAACAGATCTCAGTCTCCCTCTGTTTTTAGTTTTTATAGCAGTCAGGCTTGAGAAGCTCACTTCACAGATATGTCGTGGAAAATGGGAGCAATGTCAGAATAGTTTTGTCTGCCAGAATGGGGAACTCCTTGACAGCAGTCAACCAAAAACTGTCCAAAGGTAGATCAGCAAAGCTTAGCTTTTGTTTCAGTTCAGTTAGTTCCTCCTGCTCCTGTAAAGTCATGTCCTTTCCAACAACTGCTGAGCTGTATGGATCCCTAACCCAGTCAAGGCATTCAGTGAAGGCTGAAGAGAAATAAAATGACATCTTCTCCTCAAGAGTTTTTAAATGTTTACCTATTATTTCACACAGTGCGGCAGTGTGAACATTTTGCCATTTCTTGGTGAGTGGGAACATTTTAAGGTTTAAGGCCACTTTCCACATGTTGTTGGTCCTTAGACCCCCAGTTCCAGTGAGGAAAAACTTGCCCACAAAAAACCTTTAACAGGAAAAAAATGTGGAAGAAACCTCAGGAAGAGCCACAGAGGAGGGATCCCTCTCCCAGGACGGACAGACGTGCAATGGATGTCACGTGTACAGAACAAATCAACACAAACATATTGTACAATTACAATGACTGACAAAATGACAATGACTCACAATGAATGATAAAATGACAATGAATCACAATGAATGATAAAATGACAATGAATCACAATGAATGATAAAATGACAATGAATTACAATGACTGATAAAATGATTACAGTAGCAGTGGAACCTGTGATAGAGATAGAAAGACACAGATGCACGGCACATGATGATGATGCGGGGTCCATGTTTGATCGACCTGCACCGGCTTACATTTTAAACTAACCCGCCCAAACTGGGACCGCAGCAAATAATTGTGAAATATTGTACCCAACCCGCTTCCTGACCCGCATTTTAAAAAGTAGTCTATACTTTCTCTACCTCCTGTAGAGCTTGTGGCATCTTTGCGCCAGTTATTCAGCCAATAAAGTCTGTGTATTTCACAGAAAATTTTGTCTACTACATAAATTACAAAACTTTACTCGCCATCTTTATTTCAAACGACCCGACCGACCACGACACGAATATCATTAAAAATATTGTTTGGTGACTCATGACCGCGGGCGACCGCGGGCACCCGCTCAATTTGGATCAACCCACACATCACTGGCACAGCAGCAGCAAGTCATTAACTAACTATAAACTGTAATGGAGATATGGTAGCAATAATGACAGTAATAATATATGTAGTGGACGTCATGCAGGACCACATGACTATGAGGATAAGGATGACCTGAGCCAGCCCTAACTATAAGCTCTATCAATAAGGAAAGTCTTAAGTCTATTCTTAAAGGTGTTGACCGTGTCTGCCTCCTGAACCCAGAATGGTAGTTTGTTCCACAGAAGAGGAGCCTGATAGCTGAAAGCTCTGGCTCCCAATCTACTTTTGGAGACTATAGGAACCACAAGGAACCCAGCGTCCTGAAAGCGCAGTGTTCTAGAGGGGTAGTAAGGTATTATGAGCTCTTTTAGATAAGATGGTGCCTGACCATGGAGAGCTTTGTAAGTAAGGAGAAGAATTTTAAATTCTATTCTAGATTTAACAGATAGCCAACGCAAGGAAGCCAAAATGGGAGAGATGTGATCTCTGATCTTGGTTCCTGTCAGAACATGTGCAGCAGCATTCTGAATTAACTGCAAAGTCCAAAGAGACTTATTTTTATCATTAATTTTATCATTAAAGAAGCTCGTGAAGTCATTGCTACTTAGACCTAAAGGAATAGATGGTTCAGTAGAGCTGTGATTCTCTGTTAGCCTGGCTACAGTGCTGAAGAGAAACCTGGGGTTGTTCTTATTCTCCTCAATTAAAGAAGAGTAATAGGCTGCTCTGGCATTATGGAGAGCCTTCCTGTATGTTTTGAGATTATCTTGCCAGACTAGATGAGATTCTTCCAGTTTAGTGGCACGCTGTTTGTGTTCAGGTTTACGTGTCTCTTACTTTAATTTACGAGTCTGCTGGCTATACCATGGTGCTAACCTTCTTTGTTTAATTGTCTTCTTTTTCAGAGGTGCAATAGAGTCTAGAGTTGTCCAAATGAGCCTGTACGTACATTCAACAAGATGAACTATTTGTGAGGGGCTAAAGGAAGCAGACAAGGTCCTCTGTGCATTGAGACATGGCATTGAATTCAATGCTGAAGAATCACTTCCTTAATTTGGCTACAGCACTTCAGATAAACTCTGCTGTAGGAGTTTCTGACAAAGGTCGTAAGTCCAGTAGTACGAACTCAAAGGTTATTAAAAAATGGTCAACAGAAGAGGATTCTGTGGAAAGACTATTTATTATCAATTCAATGCCATATGAAAGAACAAGTCAAGAGTGTGGTCAGACAATGAGTCGGTTTATTTACACTTTGACAAAAAGCCAATTGAGTCTAATAGAGAGTAAACGCAGTACTAAGACTTCTTGTGGTTGTCCCACATGAATGTTAACATCACCTACATAATTACTTTATATTGTTTTAAGGATCAAGCCGATGCAAATTCTGCAAATTCAGATAAAAATTCAGAATAGGACCAGGAGCTCGATATACTGTAACAAAAAATGGACTGCGATGTTTTCCAGGTTGGGTGGAGTGAGGCTAAGAACAAGACTCCACCACCTCGATCAGTACTTCGAGGAACATGAGTATATAATGACTCGGAGGAGTGGATCATTTAAGCAACATATTCATCCTCCTGCAGCCAGTTTCAGTGAGGCAAAACAATCATACTAATCAGATATTAACATTGACTAAAACATCTTAGATGACAAAGACCTGATATTCAATAGTCCCACATTTAATTCTCTTATTTTGGACTGTTGGAGATGTTGATTTAATTTTTATTAAGTTGTTTATGATGAACTCCTCTTCTGTTTTTTTCTTTAATAATGTAGGTGGACGGGGGACAGACACAGTCTCTATACTAAAGGACTGGGTGGGCAGCTGCTCTAATGGAGGCGCGAGAGAGCGTGTAGACTGCAGCTCTGCTTCCTGGTCTCAACTCTGGGTGTGACGACATGGTTTTGGTCAGCTAATAAACTGGCCATGTTTAGATGAAGCTGCTCCATCACAAAGTGGGATGGATGCCGTCCTGCTCCTAATCAACCAGGTTTTCCCCAGAAAGGTGTCCAATTGTCTATGAAGCCCCAATCGTTTGCTGGACACCACCTCGACAGCCAGCGGTGAAATGACGACATGGCGGCCTAAACATGTCATCACTGGTCACATTGGGGGAGGGGACCAGAGAAAACGACGGAGTCCGCACATCGTTTTGGCATTAATGAAACATTAATTTTAGTGACCTCCGATTGGCGTAACCAGGTGTCATTACGACTGCCGACGTGAATAACAATCTTACTGTATTTACGCTTATCTTTAGCCAGCAGTTTCAAAAAAGATTCGATGTCGCCCTCTCTGGCCCCTGGGATGCATTAACTATGGCCCCCGGTTGTCGCTAACTTCACGTTTCGACTATGGAGCTCCAATGACCGAAGTTGGCCTCTCAGCGGGTGTGTCGCTGAGCGGGGAAAATCTGTTTGAAACCTGGAGCAGTTTGGTGGTGTACCGTGGGCTTCAGTTTGGGGCTATGCCTCTTTTGGGCAGTCACCCAGCCTCCAGCTGTCGGGAACTGCCGAGGGGCGGCAACTGAAGCTACCTTTGGTGGACCGATGCGCTGCTACAGGGGACTTGCTAACTATAACGGCTACTGATTGTTCGGTGGTGTGGGACCGTGCCTCTAAAATCACTGAGGACTTAAGTTCCTCCTTGTTCAAGATATTCTGATGTGACCCGAAAGATTTCATCTCCTGTTGTTTTTTCTGGCAATGCCTTGCAAATAAGGAAGTTTTCTCTGATTGCGTCACACATTGGCCAAGAGTTGAGCATGTCCACTAATATCAGTACACACCTCAAGTTGCAACACAAATTTCTCACTGATACGGATTCTTTTCCAAAACCATACTTTCGATGTCTGCAGACATGTCATCAATACATCTGGAAATTGTGTTATCTGAGAGAGAGACTTTGGCTATTTCTTTAACCGCTTCAGGTTGAGCATATATTTTACAATGGCTTTGCAGGCGGGTAATATTAATGTTCTGCTACAGTGTGGGACATTTTTTGATTTAGCTACAAGTTAAGCTAAATGGTAGCTAGCTTTAAGGGCTCTCTCATTTACCTTTGGGTTTTTCTCATAAAAGTTGCCTGTTTCTCCGTGTGTCATGCAGGCGAACAAAATAGTCTGCCATTCTTGTTTTGAAGCAAAGGGTGTTTTGTTTGGAAATGGCGTTTAAGCTTGCTTGGTACCATAGCGCTGTTGGATAGCTTTTCACCACACACCACCAAGCACAACAGAGTCAGTGTTTTTGCATCCCCGGTGAAAGTAAATCCAAATGAAAGGTAACTACTCTCGCTGTATTGCCTCGAGCTCACTGTATTGCCTTCTTTTGACCTCCACTCATACTAGGGCCCGATTATTATTATCGATCAAGCCTGATGCAAACCAATCAGTTAACTAAACTCCAAGCATGCCTTAAGATAAAAAGTTGGATGACCTACATTTTCTGATGGTAAATTCAGGCAAAACTGAAGTTCTTGTAATTGGACCTAAACACCTCAGAAACTCTCTTTCTAGAGACTTAGTTACTTTAGATGGGATCACCCTGGCCTCCAGCTCCAGCTGCTCACTGTAAGAATCTTGGAGTTGTTTTTGATCAGGATTTGTCCTTTAATGTCCACATAAAACAATTTCGAGGACTGCATTCTTCCACTTACATAAACCTGCGCTAAAAATCAGACGCATTGTGTCTCAAGCTGATGCAGTAAAACTAGTCCACGCATTTGTTACTTTCAGGCTGGACTATTGTAACTCTTTGTTATCAGGCTGCTCCAATAGTCTCTTAGGACTTTGCAGTTAATTCAGAATGCTGCTGCACGTGTTCTGAAGGAACCAAGATCAGAGATCACATCTCTCCCATTTGGCTCCTTGCATTGGCTCCCTATTAAATTTAAAATTCTTCTCCTTACTTACAAAGCTCTTCATGGTCAGGCACCATCTTACTAAAAGAGTCATAATACATTATCAACCCCTCTAAAACACTGCGCTCTCAGGATGCTGGGTTCCTGTGGTTCCTATAGTTCCAAAAGTAGATTGGGAGCCAGAGCTTCAGCTATCAGGCTCCTCTTCTTGGAACAAAACTACCTTTCTGGGTTCAGGAGGCAGACACGGTCAACACCTTTAAGAATAGACTTAAGATTAGACTGCCGGGGGACCCCCTAGTCAGGCAGGGTATTGGTTAACGATGCAGTCACATCTCCCTTACTGAAAACTCTCTTTCTCTGTCTCTCTCTCTCTCACCATCTGTGAAACATACATGTCTCATTAATGCATGTTACTAACTAAACTTCTCCTGGAGTTTCTGTGCTTCTGTCGAACCAGGGTTCTCATGGATCGTGGCTGCTGCTGTGGTTCCTGCATGACGTCCACCACATATATTATCACTGTCCATTATTGCCTGCCATATCTCCATTACAGTTTATAGTTAGTAATGATTTGCTGGCTGCTGTGTTCTGTGTCGCTCTATCTCTATCACAGGTTCCACTGCTACTGTAATCATTTTATCATTCATTGGTATTCATTGTCATTTTATAGCATTATTGAATTCATTGTCATTTCATCATTCATTGTAATTCATTGTAATTTACATTTGTAATTCATTGTCATTTTATAGTCAGTGTATTCATTGTCATTTTATTCATCATTGTGATCATTGTCATTTGATCATTCATTGTAATCATTGTCATTTTATAGTCATTGTACAATATGTTTGTGTTGATTTGTCCTGTACACGTGGACATCCATTGCACGTCTGTCCGTCCTGGGAGAGGGATCCCTCCTCTGTGGCTCTCCTGAGGTTTTCTTCCACCTTCTTTCCCTGTTAAAGGTTTTTTGTGGGCAAGTTTTCCTCACTGGAACCGAGGGTCTAAGGACAGAGGGTGTCACTCCCTGTACAGATTGTAAAGCCTCTGAGGCAATGTACTTTGTGACTTTGGCTTACAAATAAATTGATTTGATTTGATTTTTGATCAGGCCTTCATCTGGGTCCGATCGGAGTTAGCATTTTTTCCTTTTCAAAAACTGTCACTGTCATCATAGTCTTGCTAGCCACAATGCTGTCACCCTCCCTGTCACATGCGTCATTAATTCTCTTGTCCTCAGCATACATGCAATTAGCTACCTGCTGCTATCTAGTGATAAGGAAGAGTATTATGATTACGCTGCCATTCACTACTGCAGCACAGACACTTGACAATAGCATATTGTTTGCAGATAATAATTAATTTGTTTTCAAAAAAATGTTTTAGACCAATTAGGTGAAATTGGATATTTTCTCATGGCACACCTGACGGTCTCTCACGGCACACTAGTGTGTGGCTGAAAAACACTGGTCTAGACCAGGGGTCGGCAACCTGCGGCTCCGGAGCCGCATGCGGCTCTTTCATCCTTACACTGCGGCTCCGAGTGGCTGGGAAAATAAATTACTTTAAAAAAGTATTATTACCGTTATTTTCACCGACCATAAGGCGCATTATAAACGTCTTATTTTTTACAAAATGTGCGGCGCGCCCTATAGTGCAGTGCGCCCTATGTGTGTTGTTAAACCTGTGTTGAGAACAACGTGCCCATCTCACAGCCGATGTGAAAAAGAAGTGAAACAATGAACGCTGCACTTTGCTATAATAATGCTTATTCCGGGAGGTCTGACAAAGGAACTCCGCTGGACATCGGTGTGAACCGGCCATTCAAAGTAAGGCTGCGAGCGGCGTGGGAGCGATGGATGACCGATGGAGACCACAGTTTCCAAAGAGTGGCAGGCAGCGCCGCGGAAAGTTACGACACGGTTTGCGGATGGATTGTAGATGCGGGCTAAACGTGTCTACTGGCACTGGTGTTCGAGCTTTCGCAAAAAGCGGCATCATTTCCGAGGGCCGCACACGGCACGGAAAGTACTCTGACAGCGAGAAAGTGGAACTGGCATATTTGATTTAGCGCAGCTGTTTAACTCAGAAACGGAGGATGAGGACTTCGATGGGTTTGATTAATGAAGATTACCAGTAATGTGTGCTGTGGTAATGTGCTTAAAAAATGTTAGTACTTTGTAATAAAGACTTAAATAAAGCACAATCAAACTCAGTTTTGCTCCCCTCTATTTTTAAATACTACACACTTGTATGCTTGTGTGTGTGTTGTTGTAAGGCGGTGCGCCATATGTGTGTGTGACGCGCCTTTTCGGACGTGGCGCCTTATGGTCGTGAAAAACGGTAACTGGGGTATTTTATTTGTGTTAGTTATTGTTTTAGTGTTTTAGTTCTAAATTGGAAGATCTTGATGCGATCTTGAAATATTAAATATTAAAATATTAATAAAATAAGTATATTTTATTGTTTTTTGCCGCTCAAAATAAACGTCATACTCGCGAAAGCCGGTATTCCCGCCCGAACGCTATCCCAACTTTCAACCCCAACAAGGCCAGATATGGAGAAATCTAAAAAAAAGAAAAATATCAGAGGAAAATAGATCGTTCAATGATGTCTGGGCAGACTCATTTGCTTTTCAAGAATGTTCAAAATGTGTTCATTAGAAATTAAATTTAATTTTCTCTGTAGCACTTTGTGGATTTCATAAGTAACACTTCATAGCCCATCTTCAAAAGGGTAGTCAAAGCACTAATAAGTGTATGTTTATTTTTGACTTTCTAATAAATGCGTTTTTTCTCCATTTTAGATGTCAAAAAGTATTTGCGGCTCTCAGTGGGTTTTTTTTTTGTGGAAACCGGGTTCAAATGGCTCTTTTGGTGTTAAAGGTTGCCGACCCCTGTTCTAGACAGATCACAAGAATCTGTCCTACTTCCAGGCAACCAACAGACTCAACTCCCTTCAGGCCAGACGGGCTCTGTTCTTCAGTCGTTTGAACTTCACCCCCCAGGATCCCGCAATATCCAGCCAGATGCCAGATGTATTCCATTAAAGACTCCAGCTCCACTCCGAGCACCATCTTTCCTCCCGAACGAGTCATTGCCCAGCTCACCTGGGGAGTAGAGGAGGCGGTCTGTGAGGCTTAGCATCTACAACCAGACCCAGGTAACGGCCCTGTTAACCACTTAATTGTTCCTGACTTTGTTTGCTCACAGGTTCTACAGTGGGCATATACCTCCCATATACCTTTGCTTACCATCCTGGATCCAATCATACTCTATTCCTGCTCAACCGATACCTTTGGTGGGCTACTCAGGACTGAGACACCTGGGAGTATGTGGCAGCTTGCACCACCTGTGCCTGGAGCAAATCCTCAGCGTTGCTGCTTTGGACCCCAAAACATCACAAAGCTGGCCCTGTGCAGACAGTTATTGTTGCACCCTGAGTAAGGGGAAATGAATGAATGAAGACACCTGGACACGATACTTCTCTTCTTGCAGCTTCATTCAGAATGGGGCATCGTGGCCTAGAGGCCCCCCTTCTGGACTGTGCAGGTATGACTAATCAATCACAGTCATCTCAGACAAGGGCTAACAGATGAGTGTTTTATCTTTATCTTGCTGGCTGTTTTTAAGCATTTTAACCTATTTCACAGCATTTGAACATTTTGACCCTTTTTAAAATTAGGTATATAGTCAGGGTTCCGTTCCGTTCCGTTTTCTTCCGCTTATCCGAGATCGGGTCGCGGGGGCAGCAGCTTCAGCAGGGAAGCCCAGACTTCCCTCTCCCCAGCCACTTCTGCCAACTCTCCCAGGGGGACCCGGGGACCAGGGTTTATAAATGAATTCACTTTTAAATTTCTGACTAATAAAATCAATCTATTACATTATCATGTGGAACTTGAACAAAGAACTATAGGGCTCATGTGGGTCCCTATTTAACCTTTTTTTCTTTTCTTTTCTTTTCTTTTCTTTTCTCTTCTTTCCTTTTCTTTTATATATCTGTCAAATCTGATTTGAGTACAAATGTAGCAGATGATGTGTCATTTCAATAAGAAATGTGCTTTTGGTTCATACTGAGGAAATAAGCAGTGAATAAGCAGTCAGTGTTGGTCGGATGTAAAGTCTATCCAGTATCATGTTGACCAAAGGGCGTTTTAAGTTGAAAGTACCGAGCGGAAGAAGTGTTGCCATTAAGTGCGCAGTGCTTGAAGATGAACAGTGCGCTGCTGGCTGCATGGAGCAGAGCTGTGGACGAGTGCAGCGGGTAGTTTTGTTCCCGGACTGCAGCCCGTGGACAGCAGCACTGATGGACTGAGAGAAGGACCAGTGTGCTCGGAACAACACTGACAAGTCTCCCGCGTTCAGGAGTCTTCTCCGGGCTTTGGATAAAGAAAAGACCGGTGTCAGCTGGGTGAAGACTGGAGCCTGAACGCCGCAGCAAACATGTATGTTGGTTCACTTGTTTTCTATTTTAATAATTTTAATCTCCTTCATGTTAAACTACCTGCTCCGCCACGTCACAGTTCTCCTGGGTCTGACGGACGGGCTAGCTGGTACGTTAGCCCAGGACGTCTTCTCCGTCCCGGTCTCTAGCTGTCCCCTATCTGCCTCTGTCTGCTGCAGTCTTGTCCTGTCACCCCGACATGTCCCGTGCCGTGCCGTGCTGTGACAAAGCACCGTGCCGAACTGGGTTTATCGAGCTTCAGTGGAGCGGGTCCACCTTGTTGGTTTGCTTGTTGCAGAACGTTATGCAGTGTTCCTCCACAGTCATGAAGTAGTCTCAGGTGTTCATGTCCATAGAGTCCGTGTAATATTCTGAAGAAGTGCAGTTTGTGTCTGAATGTGGCAGCTGGTGGTGAAGCTTTCACTGACTCATGGAGAGTGAGGACAAGGAGAAAGTGTCTGAGGGATGACCACAGCTTTGAATGTGTGTGTGTGTGTGTGTGTGGTCTTTAAATGGAGCAGACTGAAACAGGATTGAAAAGTATTTCCATTAACATTTTTACCGTTTTATCACTGTCAGTTTACTCACTGTGTCAGATATAATGTTGGTTCTAAACCTTCCATTAGAACGTGAAAGCCTTGTTGTGTTGAACTGTGTATTCATAGAAGTGACATTCACTGCAACAGACAACCAAACCAGTCTCTTTAAGGCCAGCAGAAATTCAGTCTGGTCTCATTTTTCTACGCAGGACCACATGTGACTTCATACTGTGGACTCACTAATGTGTCTTTAGAAAAGCACTGACGTGCAGGACTAAGATAACAACGATAGTACAGAATAAATCATTTTCCACCTTTAGACTGATGAATTAAAAATGACCTCCAGATTCTGATATCTGACGAGCTATCTGCATCCAGATGGGGTGACAGCATACTTGGAATAGCTCTGAAGCACAGCACATACTGTAGTAGTAGAGCAACAGACACACTTTCCTGTTTGACTGTGTTCCAAAGGGGAGGTCATGGAATCCAAATGTTTCTGTGATAGGTGACAAAAACAAACTGGTTCAGGCTGACTGTGGGAATCCTTCTCCTAAATCACAAACGCACTCTGTCTGTGTCTCTCTCAGAGTTGACTGAACAGTAAGTCCATTGTCCCGCTGCAGGGCTCTGACTGTTAGAAGACCTAATTCAGCTAATAATCAGGCCGGAGCTAACAAGCTGCCTGAAACAGATCCAGAGAAGAGAGGAGGGCAGACACTGTGCTGTCATTTCATTCAACAGTTATTATATTCATCCATAAAGCAACCTGTTACGTGTACCTACGTGTGTTCTGACATTGTCAATTCCACAAAATCTTGTTTGCTACTCAGGCACGTCATGCCTTCATACTGGCTCAACCAGCTGCAGCCAGCGATGCAGCCACGGGATGAGGAGAATTCCAACAATTCCAGGCTCTCACAGTTTCATCTGGTAGACAGGGTGATTGAAAGTAAACCTGACAATGAAGTAAAGGACATGACAACTGTACTGAGGGTGAGTTTTTATAGAACTCACCTGTTCAAATTAGATTAAGACTTGAAGTTATGCAGAATTAAGCGTGTGGGCAGTCAGGTGTCGTGACTGGTATTCAGCTTCATTCAGCTTGCCACAACTCAGTCCGATCTTTACCTATTTTTGGATTAGCTAGGAGGTGGCTCCTCAGAAACCTGTGGGTGATGTCAGAGACTACGATTTTGAAGCCAGTAGGTGCTTAAAGGTAATCAAACTCTGGCGAGTTTGTTTGGTGGTAAAGCTGAAAATGTCTTGGTACCGTTTAAAAATGGTAATGGCAGTACATTGAACAGCTCCACTGTTGGAAACTGTCATGGAGGTTTTTATATAAGTAATCATATTTCTACAGGATATACATTTTACGAGACGATTTGGTAACCGTGGTAAAGCACTACCTCAGCATAGCACATGTGTGTCAGCCTGAAGCTGACACACATGTGCTATGCTGAGGTAGTGCTACTACTGAGTCCAACACTAAGAATATCTTCTTAGTGAGGCTGCAGTGTACGCAGTGTACCCTGTAATACCAATTCTCAAGGTTCATCCCACTCTATGATTTGAGATAAGATAAGATAAGATAACATACACTTTAATGACCCTAGTGGCACATAATAATGTAGATGCCACTAGGATGGGCGACAATGACTAAAAAATGGATCCCGATAATTTCTGGTATTAATCACAGTAACGATAAAAACGACAATAAATAAACACCAATTCAGCCTAATCTTTTTGACTATAAATCCATCACCAAAATACCGAAATAATAATAAAGGCTAGGGGCAGCTGGTCGTGGGCGTTTCTGTACCTGCTGAATGTAAAATTAAATTAAACTTCTTCGTGTCGTTATGTTTTGTGGTCTAAATTGCGAGTCAGGCTCAGATTTAGAAGCTGGTACATGAAATGAACAAAGTGAGATGATCAGAGTTTAGTCCATGAATCCACCTGGACAGTCTCTGCTTCAGAGACATCTCAGGCTGTCTGTGGAGGTTTGACCGATCTGAGTGTCTGATTGGAGCCCGGAGCGTGAGGAAAGAGCTCCCCACTGCTGATGTTTGTCTATATGCGTGTTGGGCTGCAAGTGTGTCGCGCACATACATACGTTATCAGTGGGAATTTATCGTTTTTATCGAGGGATGACATATTCTTACCGTGGGGAATGTTTTTGATGATATATCGTAAGCGCTGACATATTGCACATTGCTAGATGCCACCACAGTGTCATAGAAGGTTTTTAACCTGCACACTCCAAAGGACTTCACTTTCCTCAGTAAGTGGAGATGACTGCTTTTGTACAGAACGTATGTGTTGTCATATATTTGCCATTATAGGTGAAACTGAATTACAGAGAGAGCCAGTCTGAAGCATGTGTGTGTGTGTGCACAAGTGTAGGCCGACAGTAAACCAGCTCGGAGGCCCAAAAAGTAACCTGACATGGTTAACCCAGCATGCATTACATTTTTTGGACCGCCCGAGGCCCATACACACACACACACACACACACACACACACACACGGTCCTTTTGAAGTTAATGACTTCCTGTGGTGGAGTAGGCTGGACAAACAGCCTATTAACACACACAAACTCCAAACTGGACATAGTTATATATATGCATAATGACTGTGACTCCTTAGATAGATGCTGAGGTGAAGCCTGGAATAAAAACAGCAATTTGATCTAAAACCATTTTTTTGAACTGTCATGGTTTGGGAGTAATGTGCACTCTCCAGAATATTCTCCCAAAGGTTTGTACTGGAGGTTTGGTTTTTCACAATTTTGTGGGCTGGACGTCAGCAAAGCAGGGCCAACCCTATAAACACGAAGTCTGTCTCTGACTGAGTTATGAAGTTACACCATATGTGCTGATGCTCGGAGACAGTCCTTAATCACATCCTCAGCAGGTTTTGAAGCTTTGTTGATGCTCACGTGTGTGTGATGCTGTGGTGCAAGCCTCGAGAAGTGTTGGAGAAGCTGTGAGCACAACGAGAGCAGCAGAATGTCACCGAGCAAACATGGCTGCACACTGTGCTCTACAGCTGTAACATAGAGTGTGATCATGCAGAGCCTGCTACCTGTTGAAATATACACTCAGCTGTCTTTATATTGCCTATTGTAAATCAACAATCAAGGAAGGATTAAATATGAGAAAACAACACTCTTTAATGCAATGCAACAGGTGAATCGGTACAAAATCAACATTACACCTGTCATGGAGGAAAGATTTCTGAAGTGGCAGTGTTGCTGTTTGTTTTAGCTGGGTGGATCTACTGAAGCGGTAACTGAGTGTACACACAGTAGGATATATGTCTGAAGTCTGAAAACTGCATCCTCCCAATAACATTAAATTGTTATTGAAGTCTCTCTCTCTCTCTCTCTCGAGTGAGATTATGAAGAGACAAAGCTGCAGACTGAGCGATGATTACTGGAGAACTCTGTACAGGGGGCCCTCAGACTACACTGACTGACAGATATTTATTGATGAATTGATCAAACAGCTTAGTATATTTAGTACAGTATATAGTTTGAGTATTTTGACAGCAGTGGTCAACAATCATTTCTGTTGTCACACACACTCTAAGTACACACGGGTGGAAATTTAAAAAAATCACTGTTATTATCAAACCTGGCATGACCTCTGACTCAGCCAAACACGTGTGTGTGTGTGTGTGTGCGCGCGCGTGTGTGTGCGCGCGCGTGTGTGTGTGTGTGTGTGTGTGTGTGTGTGTGTGTGTGTGTGTGTGTGTGTGTGTGTGTGTGTGCGTGCAGTGCAGTGGAGTTGAGCACAGAGTGACTCATGCACTGTCTTCTCCTAATAACAGAGCTGCTGCAGTAATCATACATTTCAGTGACTATAACAGCCATTTAGCCCTTTGCTGACCTCCTGTCTTTCTCTTCACCCAAAAGTAAGTCTGTATGGACTGAAGGAAGGAATTTTTGTTATTTTTAGCAGCAGTCTTGGACAGCTGTCACTGATGAAATTACCATGCAGTAGTCCCTTTACTGGAAGGCTTTTGTTTTGAAAAGCTGTCACAGGAAATGTTGAGTGTGCATTGACTAGGGATTGACTCACACATGGTCTGCGCATTCTAGTTCTTCTGGATTCCCCACGGTGTCTGATGCTCATAAATCCAGTGATGCCCAGCACATTCCCTTCTTCTTATAACCTCATTCTCATTTCACAGTACACAATTCACAAGACTGTCACAGTGAATTTGTCTGTGTGTGTGTGTGTGTGTGTGTGTGTGTGTGTGTCCTCCTCTCCACCTCTGGTGGTGCAGATGGTTCAGGTGAAAGAGGTTATAAGAGGATTACCTGCTAGATTTTTTGCCTGTAAGACCAAAGCCATGGCAGCAGATGATAGATAGACAGACAGAGAGAAACATACAGGATGTATATAGATCTGTGTGTGTATTATGTATTCTGGATTTGATGCTTTATTAAATGCCAAGATATGAACTGGTTGTTTGTACTCTTTGAGGGTGGACTATCATTCTGCACCAGTAATGATCTCCTTGTGTCGATTAGGGTACTTAGACACCATGTGTTGAAAACTGCACCAACACAGAGGTCAGATCTGAAATGAATGGGGAAGCTCCAGTTAGTGAACTGAGCTGATCATCGAACAGGAAGAAGAAAGGTCCATAGTAGGTTTAGTGGTGGTAACAGAAGGCAGCACTGAGGCCAAAAACAGAGAGCTGTGAGTAGTGCTTTAAAGAATCTGGGTTAAAGGGGAGCAGTCTAAATCGACTGAATCAGAATAGGTGAATGACCTTAATCTCAGAGGACAGGCTCTGGAGACAACACACACACTTTTTTAAACTAGAGTTAAAATGATTTTATCTGGAGCTTTTCCAGAGTTCCCTCAGTGTTGGTCAGAGGCTCATTTAATCATCAGGTTGTGGTCACAGATTAAACCATCAGTTCAGCATCTACTCTCTGTGTGTGTATCTGCCCATGCTGTAGCTTAACCTGCCATGATGGGTTTATCTAATGACAGCAGTTTCCCAACAGTGTCAGGTCGCAGACTGAGGTACAACAAGAACTCTGCACTGACATGGATTCTTTGTGCGAACAGCCTCGTGTCATTTTACACATCCATGTACAGATGACATAACATGAGTCTGGCATTCTGATTGGGTCATGTTGACACAGCCTTAAACATGACATTTTTTTTGTTTTTTTTATAGTTCATTTTTAGCCACGGAAAACAGTGTTGAACATAATCCAGAAACTTTTTGAAATGTCCAGTATAGAAGAAAGTAAAACTCACATTTGATACATAGCCAAGACATAACTGCAGTCTTACTATTCAAAGTATATTATTTTCCCTGTGGTTATTCATAGCTATATCAGACTGGCTACAAACTAGTAATTAGCCTGCAACACTCCAGTGACTGTTAAGCTGCTTATTGGCCAGCTGGAGATTAACCAGAAAGTCCCTACTTCACAGGGGTCCACACACACACACACATACAGAGCCAGTCATGTGGTGCTTAGTGAAGTAGGAACAGCCTGCAGCTCATTACCTCACTCATTCTACTTGACCAGAATGAAACCTGATTAAAATGATTTGTTTCATCATTGAGTACAGTACAGGCTTTGTCTGTGCTTCATTAAGGGTGTATTCACACCCAGCCAAGTGCTCCTGTAATTCCTCGAGCGGCCACTTGAGGCTGGCTACAGAACATGTCAGTCTCTGTAAGTCCCCATGTTAAGTTTAGTAGCCTGGTCAAAAACAGTTTAGGTCTGTATAGCTAATTTCCCCGTTCATGACAACTGTACTGCTTTTGCACTGCATAATGATCAGTTTCTCTGGTTTTACTCTTTATAGGTATGTGTTTGAGTAAAAATGTTCTTGTTTTATTTTATAAACTACTGACAACATTTGAAAACAAGTTCATAACATTTTTTTTCAAACAAAACAATATTAATGTTTTAACTTGACTGGTGGTCCTTTATCCACACCTTGATTTACCTGGCTGACTTAGAGCATTGTCCTGCTGGCAAAACCAATCCTCAGAGTTGGGGAACATTGTCAGAGTAGAAGGAAGCAAGTTTTCTTCCAGGATAACCCTTAAACATGGCTGGATTTCCTTCACAAAGACAAATCTGCCCGATTGGCGTGGCTTGTAGTCCTCTCCAGGTCTCCATCTAACCATTAGACAACCAGGTGCTGGGCAAAGTGGACTCATCAGAGAAGATGACCTTACCCCAGTCCTCTACAGTCCAATCCTATTGCAAGAGAATGGTGATGACCACTAGTGGTGGGTGGATCGATCCAAATATTGATAGTATCAATACCAAGTCGGTATCGGTATCGGATCGATACTAGCCTGGTGAGATCGATTCTTTACTTTGTTCCACATTGTTTGCAATGCTGCGGTTTCAGCAAAGAGGAAACAGCTGGACTCGCCGCTCCTATTGAGCAGGCACACTTTGCTCCCTCTTCCCCCTCTTGTGTTTAGAATCTAAACAGTCACGTCATGTGAGACATGTGACAGCGCAACATCTACACTTTAGATGTTGCGCTGTCGCATATCTCACATGACGTGACTTAGACGCGCAAAGCAAACAAACAAGCAAGTTGCTGGTTCAGGTTCATCAGCACATGCAGCGTGTGCCAACAGAAGAATGGCAGAGAGGAATCGGCATTGGCAGAGAGGAATCGGTATCGGCAGAGAGGAATCGGTATCGGCAGAGAGGAATCGGTATCGGCAGAGTGATACTGGTCTGTATTTACTTGGTAGGAGTTCAACAGACACTGCAATAAAACGGCTGCCATACATGTATCGATGCAGATTTAAAAATGAGAAATTTGTAGTGGTAATTAATTTTTTTCCACAGCTGCATATTAAGTGAACTGTACTTATATAACACCTTTCTAGTCTTCTGACCACTCAAAGCACTTTACACTACATATCTCATTCACACACATTCACACACTGATGGCATTGGCTGCCATGCAAGGTGCCAACTGCTCATCAGTTTGAGGATCTAACCATTCATACACATTCAGGAGCAATTTGGGTTCAGTATCTTGCCCAAGTACACTTCAACATGCAGACTGGAGGAGCGGAGGATCGAAGCGCCGATCATCTGATTAGTGGACGACCAGCTCTACCTCCGAGCCACAACCACCCCCAGATATTACGGCTTAAAGTTGCTTTCTTGTGTCTTATAAGAGCTCTACTGCTCTGCTTCCGTAAAGTAAATGAACTAATGGCCTAAACCGTAAAACGTTTAAGACCGTAGACCTCTCCTTTGCCTGCATACCTCTCTCTCTGTGTGGATAGACCTGACTGTTTAGTTGGAGTTCCAGACATCATGGCCTCATGTTGCTAGTGGTGGAATGGTAAGCTAACTGTTGCTTACACAGCTTGCATACGACTTAATCTCGAGTCTCTGCATTTTTGCTGTCTACTGAACAAAATCTGAAGTATTTCCAAATGGGGCTTTTAGGTTGCTTGGAGTCCAAACCACTCTCTCTGCTGCCGAGTTGTGCTCTGAGCTTTCTGCCATTTCATTTTTCTCTCTGCCATCTGCATCTGTCACAGTTTTTATCGTGTCTCACTTTCAACAGTGAGTGACGCTGTGCAAGTGCAGCTCCTGTGACCTGTCCCTGACCCGTCATGCAGTGTGCCTGCTTGCAAAGCAGCCGATGATGTGTTTGTTTTCACAGTCGAATATTAATTTCCACAATCGAATCTCTGTTTTTTTTTATATTTAAATATATATTTGAATTTAGAATATTCGTTGACAGCCCTAGTATGTTAATATGAAGATTTTTACAGCTGCAGGAGATTAGCCCCACAGATTAGAGCAGAGCTCTACTGAGACTGAGGGAGACAAATTCTAAAAATATGAAGGAGACACTGTGGAGCTCTGCTGACATTCCCTGGATAAGGTTAAAAATAACCCTGTCCAGGGAACAGGAAGCGGGCCACACAGACAGCAGATATAGGCTGGATCTTCAGAGTTTTGGTCAACAAACACTGTTTGGCACAGTCATGACGATCTGTGGCCTCAACATTGTTATACATTATTAGAACATTATATGAACCTGAAGAACCAAAACACGTGTTCTGTGTTAATGTGGGGGCCGGCAGGTGCGGTGGAGGATCAGACAGCGTTGCTCTTTTGTACAGCCTTAGTTGGCCTGGAGTAGCCCTCTCTCAGTCCAGGAGGGCTGATGCATATTCTGAGTAGGGTTGCAAAAGGGTGGAAAGTTTCTGGTAAATTTCCATGGGAAGTTAAGATGGGTAATTTTGGAAATTATGAAATTGAATAGTTATATCTGGGAATTAACTGTTCTGAATGCTCTAAAGTGTGGTCCTCTAAAGTAGTCAAGATTATGTTAAAATATATTTTCCCCAACTTCAATTTAAGTTCTCTGTTACGGACTAACCTTCAGTTTAATAAATTCATTATTCCAGTGTAGCAGCTGTAATCTGGTTGCATCCAGAATGAACACTCTGATGGCCAAAACACAGGATCTGCACTTTAATGCCTATACGAGCAGGGGGGCACACACGGGCACAAGCTCTCCCTCAGCAACACCACACACACTTCCCAAGTTTTGGGTTTTTAAGAGAAATATACATATATAATTACAAATAAAATATGCACATTAAAATGTGCAATTAGCTATTAATTTTGCATTTTGAAATAAATTAAGAACAAAACACTAATAATGAACAACAAACAAAACAAAATATAACATATTCAAAGTGACTTGGGTCCCTGTTGAAATAAAATAAAGTATTTTTTCCTATGTGCACCTTTAGTATGTACAACACACTCGTACTGTGAATATCCCCCTAATGCATACCATATACAGTTCATTATAAAATACAGTATAATAACAAATTTAATGACAAACCTATAAGAGCAGGTGGACACAGTGAGCACACACGTGGGCACAAGATCTCCCTCAGCAACTGCAGCAAAAATATGCAAATGAGGCCCAACTCAGACCAAACAAATAAAAACAACATTTTTATAACGACTAAAACATCAAAACATTAAAGACATCCTGGCGCTACATTTACAGTTTTCCACTGAACAAACAACTTAAACACGCTAGCTTAATTATATGACATCCCTACACATCTTACCATCACACACATATCCCAAGTTCTGCAGCTACTCTGTATATGCGTCATAAATTAAGGCCCCCCTGCTACAACAAGTAAACCGGAACTATGTACAATATCAATAAATCAAACAAAATCAAAAATAAAACAGAAATACAGACACTATCACATAGTTTTGAGAATGTTTACCTTGTTTACAATAACAAAATAATCATTTACGATATGATCCAAATATTGGCACAGCTACACCCGTTTATTCCCATAAGTTCCTGTTAATTCCCATGGAAAGTTTACAACTTTGAAAATTCAAATTTTGCAAACCCACTTCTGAAACAAGGAAATAAATCTTTAGATCAGTGAGTAATATTTTAGTTGACTCACATAATGATAAATAATATTTAGGGACTGACCATGTGATAGCTTCACCTTGATAGGGAGAGAGCAAACCTCATTATATACCTCACCATCACTGGTTCAAGACTTCGATCAGGGCTAAACTGAGTACAACCAAGAACTGGAATCAAGTAAACAACACATATTTTAAACTCTCCCAGTTAATCCACCTTCCTTGTCTAATTTTCTCCTTTTTGTCCACTTTAATATAAATCTGGAGTAGTATCACCGAGCTTTGGGTGTCTACACATAGCTACGATAACAACCGTGTATGTCTGCACCAAGAAGACCAAACTTTACCATTGACCTCGTCCGATCAGAGCAGAATCCTCCATGACTCTGCGTGTTTATTCATCCAGAAGCTCTGGCTCTGAGCCTGCCGTCGCTTCCTCAGCTGCTGTCTGTCAGCTAGCAGCAGGTCTGTCCCTCCAGTCCACCTGCTTCTGGACTTCTTTGTCCCCGTGTTGGACTGAGACCAAACACCTAAACACTGCAGTGACTCACCACGGCCTCCCAAGGTACTGTATAAGTGGTATTCAGTTCAGGTTCAGTTCAGTTCAGTTTCTTGTTCAGTTCAAGAAAATCCAAATGAATGCTCAATCCCCAGTTTTTTCTTTTGGTTCACGAGATTAGCAGCAGGTGGCACCAGTTCTCCAGTCGGAAAATCAGAAAAAGAGGGTGCAACAAGATGATATCATTAAAAGAGCGAAAAACGGAGACGGCGAGGGCAAAGGTTTGACACATGAACCGAAAACATGAAACTGAAACTACAGTATATTATGAAGAGAGTGTGTGTGTGTGTGTGTACTGTGTTTGCTATGAACAGTGAGTCTGTGTTTTATCTCGGCGTCACACCGTGCCAGCCTCCATCATCTGTTTATGAAATCCTCCTTGTTCTCTCTCTCACACACACACACTCTCACACTCTCACTCACTCATTTAAAAATGTCATGTTAGGAGCACAACAGAGAGGACAGCAAAGCTTCTTTCAAAATCTTCATTTATATGTTATTTGATCTGATCTGGTCTGAAACTTGTGACCAGGTTAAAGTTGGGTGGAGCTATATTTGAAAGTCACCAAACTTAATAAACCAATAAGAATGATAAAAACATTTTATATGCTGTCCTGCCATTGATTGTCTCTGTTGCTTCTCTGTATGAAGTGCTGGCATCAGCTGAAGAATGTTTGTCAAGCTGCATGAACTCGGAGCTAAACCAAATATATAAGAATAATAACAATGACCAACAATAGTTAGTCAGCACATCCTGTGGACTTTCTGACTTCACTATGGAACAGTTCACTTTGTCACTTTCATGTGCATGAGGAGGGTCTGTGCCGTGCACGTGCAGCAGTGTATCAAAAATGGCAGGGATGAAGAAGACGAGAAGACGGTAATAAACCTTACTTAGTTTACTAGCAAGAAAGTCATCAATGTCACAAGAATGAGAATGTCCGCTAGACAGTGGAGGATGATGTGGAGCGAGGTATGAGAAAACAAGCCAACCTAGTCAGTCAGGGTCTTAGAAATATGATGGGAATGGAAAGAATGTCAGCTGTGTGTGCGTGTGCGTGTGCGTGCGTGTGCGTGCGTGTGTGTGCGTGTGTGCGCGTGTGTGTGCGCGTGTGTGTGCGCGTGTGTGTGCGCGCGTGTGTGTGCGCGTGTGTGTGTGTGTGTGTGTGTGTGTGTGTGGGTGCGTGCGTGCGTGTGCGCGCGCGTGTGTGTGCGCGTGTGTGCGTGCGTGTGTGTGTGCGCGTGTGTGTGTGTGTGTGTGTGTTGGTAGACTGCCATGCACACTATCTACTAAAGTTACTGCAGTCATACAGTGGATGCTGTGGTGGAAACTTCATTTTGCAGACATGGGCACTTTGATCTGTCATAAATGAAAGTCATAACCTCTCATGTACAAACAAGCCAAAGACAGACCTGTAGTGATTCTAGGAGGTGATCTTCACACAGTGCTGAGGCAGCTGTAGAAAAATGAACAAAATCCCTTAAAGGACCAGTGTGTAGGATGTGTTGGCAGCCAGTGGTGTAGTTGCTGGTTTTAACCTTTTCGCCTCGTCCTCTCCTCCCTAGCATGAAGGAGAAACTATGGTGGCCATGATCTATCGAGAGCGAGGCTTTAGTTTGTCTGTTCTTGGCTACTGTAGAAACACGGTGCTTCATCATGGTGTATTCTGTCATATAAATAGGGCCCCTGTATTTTATACACTGAGCATTTAAATACTGTGGAAGTCTTGGAATCCCACAAAGATCATCAGGCTGATCGCAATCAGCACTTTGTTTAGACTTCTTAGTTCCACCCACTGAGGGGAGGTGTTTCCAGAAAGTAGCTCTGTCAAGTGTCATGGGAGTTTTCAGAACTGTAAATTGTGGATTGGATCAGTGTCAGGACTCTGATCACTGTCTCTGCATCTTCTCAGAACAAACCTCTTGCAGACTGCTGCACTGTTATTGGAGGTGAATGAGGAAAAAAGTGCAAGGGGCTATACTGACTTTTTGTTGGTGTGCTGTTTCCTGGATGTTAAGTTTGAGTTCTTGGTCCATGCTGCTTATCAGATGCTCCTTCTAAAGGGTCATAGTCTTTTTTTGGATATTGACGTCTTTATTGACGTCAATCAGTTACTCAAATGAACTCATGTGAGAGGTTTGATGGAACAACTGTGACGTCTGAGAAGTGAACCAAGCACCGACGACAGTGGAGCATGTTTCTTCATGCTGTTACTAAAGTTACTATCATTGGCTAGCTAGCTGCCTTTATCCAAATGCTACCCTGCCTGTGTGGGCATATTTTATTTTCCACCTGACAATGCTTCATAGCAAACAAAACTGTGTTGGAAATAGCTGCTCAGAGCTGTGTGTTTACAGCTAACTGATCTAATAGAGCTAACAGAGCTAAAAGTCTGTATAAAGTCAGAATAAATGAGTTCTGACCTGATCTGTTTGTCAGACCAAAGAAGAAAGTGTTATTAACCATCCAGCCAAATTTTAATGATTAAAAATATCAACAAGTTTATGAAATTAGGTGTCAAAATCAGGGAAAAATGAATTGTCAGCTACAGGACTGTGGGGGCGTGTCCACTGAATGTGCTGAAGCCACACCCACTCATGTCAAAGGTTTTTCAAAATAAATCCACTTCCTCTTCTCTGTCTCTTCATTTGTAAACTTTAAATAAAGCTGTTCATCCAGGGAAGATGCATCTGCAGTACTTCGAAGGCAGAGCTAGCTAGCAGCTGTTGTAAACAGGAGTAACCAGTGGCAGCGACGGACGTCATGGATTGCTCGTGGTAGCTGTAACCAGGTATCGTAACATGTGGTGACCCCTACCCAAAATGCAATGCGTCACGACGAGGTTGCCTATTGTCTGTTGGTAATGTTAGAATGCCCTCTAGTGGACAGGACATATAACAACCAAACGTCTGTATGCAATACAGTGTAGGTATGTCAACAGGCTAAAATTCAGCATTTAAAATGTGAGTATAATTTGAATGTTAAAAATATGAAGCAGTTTCTGGATGAAAGGTTGCGTCAGGTTCAGCTTCTTCCATTTTTTGGCACTCAAATGACTCTGTTTAGTTAGATTTTTCCAGTCACGCCTCATAATGAGTTATATTCACAAAAATTTAATTGTGTGGTGTGTGTTTCATCAGAAACAATGTGTTCAACATGGAGAAGGAGGGACAGGAAAAACAGTGATGTCAGCAGGGAAGAAGAGGAGGGAGGACTGCCTTGCCTTTTCCTTTTTCCTCCTCCTCCTCCTCCTCTTCCCACTTATGCCTCCTCCCCCTCCTCTTCTCCTATTAGTGTGGTGGAGAGAGAGGATCAGTAGGTGAGTGCATGGAGGATTAACAACTGTGACAGTGGATATGGGGGAAGAGAAACAGGGAAATAGAGCAGTATAGAGATAAGAGAAGTGAACGAGATGCCAAACGGGGTGAAAGGATAAAAGACAAAGGACAGTTGGAGATCCAAAAGTGTCCTAACTAGGAGTCTACTTGAAGTGAAAACTGAGTGCTTGTTTCTGGAATTGGGTGGACCCACCGCTAGAAAGACTTGAGATCAACCACTACAGCTACCATGTACAGTGGATATGGAGGTATGAACCCAGCTCATGTCTAATCATTAACTCTCTGTTTGTCAGGATGCATTCACAGTTGCTGGTTAACAGGTTTGTCACTTATTATAAGTTGATAGTGGGAGTTTAATCCAAAACCAAAAATAAAACACCAAAACCTGTGACTTGTTTGTCATCAGAGGATTTAATGGAGGAGCCTTCCTAAACATAGACACACAAGCCGGAAATGTTTGTAAAAGTAGCACTTATATTAAATTGATGTTTATCAAAAGACATGTTAATGAATCCTGTTAATCCTGACAAATACCTTGTGTCATTACATTAGTTTCATTTCATTTCATTAGTGTATAATCACCTGAAGTTAAGAATCATTACATTTTTGTTGCTTCAGAATGACCCTTTTATATCTACACACACTACAGCTCCCCTTCCACACACTCCACCATGTTGAAGCATCTGTTTCTACAGTAGCCCAGAACAGACAAACTAAACACAGCCTCTAGCTAGGAGACTTTCTTTTTTTTCTTGTGTTCTGAGGTCACTAAAGAATTAATTTTCTTTTCATGCATGACTTGTAACAACATTGATGTGTCCTTATGTATGGTACAGTGTGATGAGGACAGTCCTCAGTCTGTTCTGTAGCTGAAGTAATGTAATGTATTTAATTTTTTAATTTTTATTTTTTTGTAATGAGATCTGAGTTTGTCAGATCAAGTCAGTATCTTCCAAACTTATTGTCTTGGTTTAAAATTCTCTTTATGTGTTACCGTGCCTCTGCCATCAGCAAGGAGCCACTGTCTGGAAAAACATATTATTATGCTGAAACTATCATGACAACACGGACACATGGAGGAAGTGTTGTGTGTCCAAAAGCTTCAATAGCAACATAAAAATCAGGTTTCTTGTAATGTAATATACTTGACAAAGAGGAAATTAGTAATAAAGGCCTGTCTCTAGCTGTAGCCTGGCTCTCTTTGTAAATGCATCACTAAGTTGGTGTGTGAAGTCCTTCCTTCTTTCTTAGTAACCAGTAGCTAGCTAGAAACACCATTCAAAATTAATGAATAACTTTAGTAATGTGTAAATATCTGGAAATATTTGGATGTGTGTGTTAACAGGAGGCACAGCATTATGGAACTATTACTGGGGTTTGTGGCCTTTCGTAAATTGTATTTCAAGTGTCATTTCTTACTGTATGCAGGAGTGTTAGTCCATTATCTTCATAATTCTTATTTGAAGAAAAATATAACTTTTAATTCCTAAAGGGTCCAATCAGGTGCTATGGCAAAAATGAGCAGAGAAGTTGAAACAAGACCATGATGTTGTGGCCAATACAGCCAACAACTGGTCAAAATGCTCCACAGTGTCCTGGATTGGTCTCTTTAATGTAAGCAGTTTCTCTAAACCCTGAGATGTTTCCTTTGATTTGTCTTCAAGTGTTTGAAAGAGAGACAGACAGAGACACAGCTGTGGTGGAGCGACCCAGAGAGTCAATGAGGAGAGGGAGCGCCAGGAAGTGAGAAACATACAGAGCGTTACAGTAATCTAGTCTTGAGATGACCACAGCTTGTGTCAGGAGTTGAGTACTGTAGCATGTTGAGTTAAATAAGGTCTGGTTTTCCTGATGTTGTAAAGTGCAAAGCGGCATGACCGGGCAACTGAGGCGACACAGTGGAAAAGGTCGTGGTGTATTGTAGGTTTAGCTAGGAGGACCAGCAGTTCATTTTTTGAAAGGTTCAGCTGGAGGTGATGTGCTTTCATCCATTTGGTGATGTCTGAGAGTGTCATCTGCATAGCAGTGATAGGAAAAGCCATGTGAGCGGATTATTTGACCCAGCGAGGTGGTGTAGATAGCAAATAGAAGGGTCCTTGTCAAAACCTGGTGCCTACGTTCTTCACAGTGACACCAGACTGCCAGCGTGAGTAGTAGCTAATGTAGCGTGGAGCGATGTGTAAAATCAGCACGCTTCCCCTTTAACACACAGAAATTAGATTAATATCCATCTTTTCATCTCACTCTTGGAAAGAAAGCAAATAAGTGCAATCCCCCAAAGATTTTGGTATACATGTATTTTCCTGCTGTCACTGGTTGGAGCGCCTTTCAGTATTCTATGAAAATAAACTTGTGCAGATTTGGTAAAGATAGCTACTTCTTTAAATAAACAGTGTATAATTTTATTGTTGTCAGAGTTATATTATTGGTGCGATAAGGATCAGCATACTTCAATAACACAAACCAGGCTCACTGCTTTCAGTTTGCTAATCATTTTTCAGACACTATCCCTTTCCTGGAAGTGAGCAAGCATGGCTGTTGGGTTATTCCTGTGACTCAGTGTAGCCATAAATTGCACTAGTCTTTTCCTGACCCTGCCCTCCTTGCAGGATGTTACTCCCTCCTGGGTTTCCTTTTCCTAAAGACAGTAATATCAAGGGCCTGGAGGGAAGGTCCTGGAGGTAGTTATGAAACTAAACTGTATGTACATTATGTGGGCGTGTGAGAGAATAAACAGTGGATAAAATAGTGGTGTTGTGAGAGGAGGAAACTATTAACATGAGGAGTACTAAAGACCAATGCTTTCTTCACCTTGCCTAATATGCAGTGTTTACCAGGAGAAACCATCTTTGTCTTTGACCTTTGAACCACTTTCTTACAGATTCTACAGGATCTGTGGTAGAGACAAAAGCAGTCAGTATATTCTATTTATTTATTATTCATTTGTAAATGCAGAACAACATATGCACATAAATCCACACATGGACTACTACTGTACTAACTTTTGTCCATATTGAACATAAATCAGACACCTTAACAATCAGTCTAAGTCAGCCGTATCACAGATATTTAAGATTGCACTCATTTAAGTGACAGGCAACATCAAATTTATCTCCACCAACAAAAATAAAACCAAAGTGCATAGGATGGTACAGAAAAGAATTATCACAACATAACCGTGCATGGTATTTTATCAAGGCAATGTATTTCAAAGGTGAGCCATATCAATTGTTTACATTTTCATTCATTTAACTGATAAAAAACTTCAATTCCAAGTGCACCAACAAATACAAAACAAAACTGCACAGTATGTTTCTAATTATAACAACATATGAACAATGATCACCTCACCCTCACTCGCCCTGCTAACATGAGAAAAAAATCACAGTCCCATGGTTGACCTCTCTTTACATGTTTTTTTATTCTTATCTGCCTACATTGAAATTGCATCAGTCAATATTCAGTTCAGTTGAGCCATCCCATATCAAGAAAAACATTAAGTACGTAATATAAGGTGAATAACATGGTAATTGCATCATACTGTTCAAAAATCAAGCCTCATTACTTGCTTGACTAACATGCCTGTTACCTTGCATGTAGTTTGCCAACATTTGCCATCTAATGAGAGAAATGGCATTTTTTTTTACTCATCAAGAGCAGTGAAGTCAGTGTTGCAGATGCTGGTCAGTAAGAGATATGCGATTGTGAGTTTTAATGGCATTCATGTGTGGGAATGACGACTCACAAGTGTACAGTATGTTGAGCCAGACATTGTCAGAAGAAAAAGTGCAAGACCCCTTGAGCGTGGAAATTTCTCTCGGCTGACTACATTGGTCCAGAATTTTTCAAAACCTGCCTGCTGCAATGACTGTCACAAGTCATCTGATGACTGAATGTCAGTGAGTTCCAGGTGTAAAAAATCCTCATCCAATGATGGTACTAGCACCTTTCCTTTCAATGCAGAGTCTGCCTCAACCTTCACACAGAAAGGGTCCTTAACAAATCTCATCACTTCACACAATTAGTCCAAGCAGATCCTCGTGAAAACATTCTCCATTAAAAAAATCGCACATAGAGGCACAGCTGCGCAACATCATTATCTGTCGACTCATCCATGGCCAAAGGCATCACCTCAGCCATCCTCAGCTTGTCCAAAAGCGTCTCAAAAACGTCTGATGCAAGGGACTCGACTCTCCTCATATTTGACGTGTCAGATATTGAAATTTGCTTGATCGAATCAATAACGCTTTTTCGGGTTTTCTCATCTGTTACCACCTCATCAAGGGATGCCAGCATACACTCCTTGACTATCTCCAAGTCTGTAAAGTCTGGATTTTTCTTTTTTCCCAATATCCATGCCACTTGTAACAATGCTGCTGTTGCTCTCTCTTGATCCGTACAAGCCCGGAACAATATACAACATCTTTGCTCATAACAAAATGTAGGCCCCGATATCTTCTGCCTCCGAGTGGCAGAGCCCGGTGGTAAAGTAGCATTAAAGTTAGCATGTGTTGTGTTAAAATGCCTTCTAAAATTATACTCTTTACACACGAGGCACTTGTTGCAGATTAAGCACACAGGATTCACATCAACGGCAATAAATGCGTATTTCTCTGTCCATTCCATTCCACTGCCTGTTCTCTGAGTCAACTTTTCTTTTTTTTAAGCTAGAGCCAACCTTCATGCTTGAAAGAAACAAGTCAAAGTGTTGCACTAGAGTGTGCTGTGAATAGCGATTTTTGATTGGTCATGTGCGGTCCCCCAAAATATATGTCCGGCTAAAACAGGTATATTCTACCTGTTTTTCCACCACGACTTAAACGTGGGCATACCACCTCCTACTGCACGAGAGAGTGTACAATTAGTCATAGTCATGCGCTATATGAGGCTATCCATATATAATAATCACAGTACACTCTAAGGGCAGGTTCAAAATTCCTCAGGGGCCTGGCACTACAGAGTCTACAGTCCTACAAAACACTGTCCCTAGTTGTGGTCTTATTTTGTGGCTACTGTAGGTTCTCCTAAATGTTTAGAAGTAGAACGTGAGGAAGAAGAGAGAGAAGAAGAGTGGACTCACTTTGACTTTCAGTCAAATCACTATCCTCTCATTACAAAACAGCATCATTATACACAGACTAACACAGGATAACAGCAGGCTGTAACCTTTACAAACTGACTTTTGACTGACCTACAAACTAACTGTGATGGAAACAGAGCTGATGATGGACAGATGGACAGAGTCTGAGCAGCAAACAGATGTCAGATGTGCTGCTCAGACGCTCTCAGCTCTGATGCTGAGCATCAGCAAAATAGACTAAACTATATAGCACCTTTCTAGTCTTTCGATCACTCAAAGCGCTCTACACTACATATCTCATTCACACATTCATACACATTCATACACTGATGGCATTGGCTGCCATGCAAGGTGCCAACTGCTCATCAGTTTGAGGAGCTAACCATTCATACACATTCATACACTGATAGCACAGCTTTCAGGAGCAATTTGGGGTTCAGTGTCTTGCCCAAGGACACTTCGACATGCAGACCGGAAGGAATCGAACTACCGATCTTCTGATTAGTGGACGACCCGCTCTTTCTCTGAGCCACAGCCACTCCATTAACTCCCCAAGTATTTATTAAGTATTTATAAAAAAAAAAAAACATGAACCAAAATACATGACAAATTAAAATACCCTCTGCCAGTATTATTTGAACCCCAAACTTTGTTTTTCTTACATTAAGAAGCATGACAAGCCATAAAAAGAAGTACGATCACTGCTCAAGCTGGGATTGTTTGTTTCCTGATGGGAAAAACGAACAAATGAGATACGGGTGTTAATTTCATCTACACAGAGATGGAATAATAACTCAGCTCAATCACTCATTGTGTTTTTTTGCCTCTGATACCACTTACTGATCATCTATGACTCATATCCGCTTATACGATCTTAATGATGACATAATGATGTTTTATATTTTGACCAAATGTTTGTTCATCTGGTCATAGATGTGTGTGGCCATCGCCATCTTGTCAGTCCTGCCTCTGCCAGCTCCTGGCTAATCCATGAATGTGGAGTGTGGGTTGAGCTCAATGAAGCCTGTGATGACACCCACCTGTCAGTGGAAATGGACATGCTCCAAAGGACTGACTTCTTCTGTAGCCAGCATCAAGTGGCTGCTGGAGGAACTGCAGTTTTTGGCACTTTGGTGCCCATGTTATGTACTAAGATAATTATTAATGCCTTTCCTGTTGTATATTTACCAATATATGTGAGAGAGTGACTTATTAATGGCCTCTGTCCCAGTAGTCTGTGATGTTCAGTCAAAGCAGTACATCTCATAACAAGGCAGTAGTAGTTCAGCAGTTGTTTAGCTCTGATAGACATTGCACCCATTATGTTACCAACAACACTGACTCATGTCTCCTGCAAAGTCAATCAACTACATCAACCATTCTATAGTACAGAATGGCATGATAATCTATTTCCCAGTGAAGTTCACTGTTACTTCTTTTGATCATAAAGCTTATTGTTGAAGTGAATGTGCCTCACCATAGATCTTTGTCTTCAGTCTGCTGAGCATATCTGAGCAGCCAACAATCTTTTTGTTTTCTTCTAAATATTTGTATTTTTAACAGTCATGGCATGTTGTTGTTATTTGAGTAGCATCAGTCTGGTGTGATATACACTGAACACTGAAACTGATTGTTGGGACCTGGCCTCAGCTCTGTGAAAATGCAAATGCAAAATGTCCAAATCTATAGTGAAGGTAACTGAACAGTTCCATTATTATTCTTGATACAAGTGTGTCTTTTCTAAATTTAACATTCTTTACAGGCTACACACACACACACACACACACGCACACACACACACACACAAACACAATGTGAGTCTTAGCACAAGTGAGTGATTAAATAATGTTCATCTAGTACAAGTACAAAAGTCTCAGGATTTAAAAGAGTGTGTCTGTGTTCTGCCTTTAGGATTTCAATTAGATATTTTAATTGGACGAACTGAGGAAGGATTTTTTTTAACCAGCTAATATGTGTGTATGTCATGAAGTATGTCAGTATTTCTCTGACTGAAGATATAAAACGCTAATTCTAAGGTCATAAGAACATATTCTTATTTTTCATAGTCTTATTTTCAGATTAATATACATAAATGAAATCATAGTTATGATATGAGTTAATGTTACACACTGGACCTTTTTAAAAGCCCCAAAAATGATCTTTAAAAAAACCCTAAAAATTCCAACAGAGTAGAAAACCTCTTTTAAACATTCACATTTATTCTCTGGAGGCATTCTTCCTGACAATCTGGCTCTGTTTGTGGCTCTGATCTGAACTAATATCACCATACGTAGGTTATCCTTCTAGTAGGGCGAAAACAGTGTGAGGGAGACATGGACTAGGTGCTGTTCTGTATGTGGGTGTGTGTGTGGGTCCCAGGCAGGGTTTTTCCAGAACGGTCTGAGAAAGAGAGGCCAGAGAGCATCAAACAATAGGTGTGGTGTCGCACACATGATTACCACAGACGTGTACAGAAGGCTGAGTGTGTGGCTCAGAGCCACATCCCCAGTGTTTTTCTGAGTAGAGGAGATGGTGTGACTGGAATCCGTTACTGTCATTGGGCAGGACTGCTGGAGCGCTGTTTGGATCAGGTAGGGAACACAACACACAGCACAGTTTGACAGATTTAACAGACCAACTTGTGGATGAGCTGGTTGAAGTTTGAGTGGATCTGATGGATCAGTATCTGGGATCTGGGATGCTGAAGGATTAGCTCATGAAGTCTAATAAATAGGCAGGACAGCAGGGAGTGACAGACTAGCATAAATGTGCCGACTACCACTGCTCTGTCTGAACCAGAACTCTGACAGAGACACGGAGCCCCGTCAAGGTCTGTTTGGTTTTTTGGGTTTAGAGGTGTAACGGCTAGTTGGTTGTGGTTGGTTGGTCCAGTACATTTTGAATGAAAAGGGGAAAACAAGAAGAGTGCAGAAGACATTTTTGACATTTATTTTGATAAATGCAAACATCAGATAGTGGCTCAATGCAATGAAACATTGTCACTTGGATCCATGCATGAGTTTGCAGTCACCTGTTATATCGGTGTGACTGATGACAGTCCAGCCTTAAATTCAAACCTACATTTAGTTTATTGTAGTTTTAATGGAGGTTTATCTGGTATGGACGTTGGCGATAAAGTACACCTGGACAGTCCTCTGCTCTGATTTCTGCAGGACATGAACACTGACGTTCTTTCATGGGGAGCTTCAGCGAGGGCTTAGTGCAGGTTTCATATATCTGTTCATTCATCCAAATCTCTTTGTCTATTTCATGCCAGCTGTTGTCTGATTTATTTTTTGTACAAGCACTTTAAAGTGTTTGTGGTGTATTGTATTGGGTTCTACTGTATTGTTCCCACAGTAGGTGCATGGTAGTATAGCAGAATTTTGCAGTTTGTTTCCAGGATCACTGCTCTGAGTCATTATGTAGACTTTGTCATAGAGACGGTGAACTACTGTGACAACACGACATGCTGATTTATCCGGGACTTAAAGAGGAAGGAGCCTGGATGTGATGGACCCTGTATGACCCAACTTTTCCACTTGTTCGGTTTGTCTGGTTCACTTTCTGCCTTTGAAATATGTTGTCTTTCTTTATCTCTCTCTGCAGCTCCTCTGTAATCTGTGTGAGTGTGACTTAAACTAGGTTAGGTCAACAAATGGTTGGCCACAGAGCCCCCCCGAGTATGTGTTACTCTTTCACCCTCACTTAAAAGTCAAATGAATTGTTTCTTAACTATCTACAGCTCCACCTTAAACAAGTGCTTTTTCCATCCCTTGTGATTTAGTCGATCTCCAGCAGAGCTGACCTTTTCTTGTCAGTCAGATGACTGCAGCCCTCAGGACTATCTCCCTTTGTTAAATTTCCTGTCAGGAGAGGCAGTTGCTTCTGACTTCCTGTAGGATTGTGACATTTCCTGTGCTGTGGGAGGGGTTTTTTCTTGCTAAGGCCTTTCAGCTGTTTGAAAAAACAGGATACAGGGCACTGGATAGGCCACGGTAGGAAAACACTGCTTTAACTGGCAGAAATGAACCTCTGACTTAAGCCTCAATAACAAAACGTCGCTTCAGGACTGGCAGAATGTTGGTTAAAAGCATTTTGGCTGCTTGTGTGTGCGTGTGTGTGTGAGAAAAAGAGATCATTTAACGTCATCATTTGTAATTTAACCAAGATCACTGCTGTGGTAGTGTGGGTGGGGGAGAAAAGAAAAGAGAGGCAGCTTATGCACTGTTGCCCGTAAAGTTGGAATCATTTAGTTTTCAGACACATTCCTCTTTTTATTTCTATTTATAAACATCAGCTTAATTGTGGTTTAATTGCCACTGTGATATGTTTGGAAGAGATTGATCAATAAAGTTATGAGAAGATGCACTTTATCTATCAAGAATGAATCACATTGTCACAATCATTTCATGAGAAGAGGTCAAAACATTTGATTCCAACTTTATGGGCAGCAGTGTAACTACTCACAGTAGCAGGATCGGAGAGTGCCTCGATGCTCAGTCCTGCAAGTTGTCCTACAATAATCCAAAACGCAGTCAGGTTTGGGTTCTTGATTATCAGATATTTTTCTCAGTCAGGTTTGTGGCCTCTTGGCCGGCTTCTCCCGTCTGCATGTCGAAGTGTAAGAATGAACCCCAAATTGCTCCTGAAGGCTGCACCATCGGTGTGTGAATGTGATTAGTTCCTTTTTAATAGGTGGCTGCCACCTTGCATGGCAGCCTCTGCTGTCAGTGTGACTTCAGTCCTGCCAGTTATGCTAATACAATCTAACTTACACCTCGAGTTGTCGGAAAACTAGGAAGTCATCTGTGCGCGTCTTAAAAACTCTGGTCCATGCCTCAGTGTGCCTTTTTAAAAAAAATCTCATCTGGGGAAATATTGCATATATTTCTCAATGTCCAATACCGCACAACATTTTTTTCCTATCTCATCTCATCAACAAAAACTATTATTATTAAAAATCTATCGTAGGGGTGTCGTTTGGCTCGGTTGGTGGAGCGGCCGCCCCATGTGCTGGCTGATTAGACCAACAGCTGACTCTGACTGACTGTACTGCTAGCCTGTATTTAGATGTTGTGTAAACCCTTTAAAGAATTCAGACATCTCTTTGATAATGGTGGTCTGTGGGGAAACGTTTTTTTTTTTTTTTTGCAGTACTGTGGTTGGGCAGTGGAACAAAGTGGTTAGAGTGACTGACTGTTGCATGTCCAGCTCTTACATAGAGCCACATAACAAGGGACAAGGTCTTAAAATCTCTGCCATGGTTTCATTTATCAGGGCACCTGAGGTGCCTGGGTGCTCAAACAAGCCATCTGTAACAGCACCCACCTGTCAGTCAAAGCGTCCACGCTCTTAATTCTGCATCACTTTAAGCCTTACTTTAATCTGAACAGGTGAGTTCTATAAAAACTCACCCTTAGTACAGGAAAATGTTTTGCATTTGAGTAGAGGTTGCAGCACTTTTTATCAGTACATCCTGACTGTCTGCACTCTCAGCAGAATGGATTTCCTGCTCAGCTCTGCTTTCTGTTTGTTTGCAGTCACTTTTCTCTTATTTCAGATAAAGATACACATCAGGTTTATTCATCACCTTTACACCTGAAACAACATGCTTCTTTTTCTGGATCTAGATACTTGTCTATTGTCTAAAGTGCATACCATGTTGTTGTAATGGGTCTGGTTGAATTCTGACTGGACCTTTTGTTGCATGGCGCACCTCAGAGTCTCCCTCTGTATGTCCATACATCTGTCCATACATCTGGCAAATGTTCCTTGAATCTGATTTTAAAGAAGACATCAGGTACAGATAGTATGTTGAAACCAGCTGCGAGTGGAGCAGAGTGCTGTGTGTTTATAGTTCTCCTCCTTTTGTCTGCATAGGGAGTCCATCCCGAACTCTCTCCACCATGTCGCTGTCTGTACGTCCGGTCAGACGCCTCACCTCCAGATCCATCACTAGGAGCCAGAGTTTCACCGGAGTCAACACTTACGACAAGCCCTACCGGTACACACACACACACACACACACATGGGGAAGTACACACTTTACAGGACATCCTGTCAGGTGGAGCTCAAACAGTCTGACTGTTTGTGTGATTGTTGTTTAGGTCAGATTTGGTTTATTCTAACTTTCAGATGATTGCAGTACACGTTAGCCTGTTTCACCATCATATTTGAATCTGCTGACATTTTTCATTTCTTAAGAAGTAATTCTTGCCAAAATGTAAATTGGATTTCTAACAAAACAGCTTCATTCAGATGAGTCCAGCTGAAGGAATGGTGGGACATGTTTTCACTCTTTAGCTCCTTTCTGTTCATGTGTTTGTGCTGGCTGTGAAACAGCTTGCACAGCCTGTAAATTGAAGGCTGTTTGATTTCACTGTTGTTTCCTGACAGACATCTTTGACAGAGCTCTGCCAACAGTCTCCCCCTGCTTCCACTCTTTGTGTTCACATACACAAAGATAGGTTCCATTTCTAGAAATGTTTCCTGCTCGCATTCTTTTTTCACACTGAGGCACTTTTTTATGTTACTATGTAAACAAGTTGATATCTAATATCAAATCATTTTATAGCGATAAATCTGTTCCATCTTCCATAACTGCTTGTCCTCATCGTGATTGTGGAGGGCTGGAGCTGATCCCCGCTGACATTGGGTGAGAGGGAGGGTTACAACCTGGACAAGTCAGACACGCAGAGACTAACAACCATTCAACTGCAATTTAGAGTTACAAATGAACCTACTGTACATGTCTTTGGTCTGAACATGCAAACTCTACACAGAAAGGGCTCGGCCCTCTGATGACTTCAAACCTTTCTTCCTGTGAGGTGACAGTGCTAACCACTGCACCCTCATTTCACCCCCACTGTGGCCTAAAAACACTTTCTTCATTTCATTGGTGCTTAATTGATTGTGTCTAGTTTTTTCACTGATGAGTTAAACCTATTTGTTAATTATTCCAGATCAGCTTCATCCACAACAGTGTCCATTGTAAGATAAGGCCATATGTTGATGTCAGGTGAGGATATT
The DNA here is from genome assembly GCF_000972845.2 of Larimichthys crocea. Classification (NCBI taxonomy): domain Eukaryota; kingdom Metazoa; phylum Chordata; class Actinopteri; family Sciaenidae; genus Larimichthys; species Larimichthys crocea. The sequence goes on along the minus strand of NC_040031.1, from coordinate 21,670,281 downwards.
TGAGGATGATGTTGACCTGCTGTTGCAGGAACCTCTCGGTGTTCAGCACTCCAGGTCTCAACAGGAAGCCCAGCAGAGCCAGCAGGATGTTCACTATGTCCACCAAGTCGAACCCACCACCTAAAGTTCCTCAACCAGAGCGACTGGACCAGGTCTATGAGGCTCTGAAGAAAGGCCTTCAGTGAGTACACTCAAAGCACACACAGGCTCCCTTGCATACAGATAGGAAGTGTAAGCTTTAATCTGTACTGTGCTGTCTGACTTGACTTGTCATATCCCTGTCTACTTTAACTTGCTGTGTGTGTGTGTGTGTGTATGTGTGTATGTGTGTGTGTGTGTGTGTGTGTATGTGTGTATGTGTGTATGTGTGTATGTGTGTATGTGTGTATGTGTGTGTGTGTGTGTGTGTGTGTGTGTGTTCTCTCAGGTCGTACCTGCAGGTTTATCAGATGGACTTGGACAATCTCAGCAAACAGATGAAAGAATCAAAGAGGAACTCCAGACTGGTATGTTGTGACATGTTGCTGGTTGGTTCAGCGTTGCAGGTGAAAACCTTGTTCTAACTTTAATGTAGACACACAGACTCTTTCTTGACTCCTTCATTTTCTCACTTGTCAGTGTGTCCCTGAACACAAAGGTTTCAGAAAAGTCCTTTTAAAAGTTGAAATATCAAATTTACAAAATTGCAAAGAACTGAGCAGCCAGTGGTGTGTCTGATTTTGTCAGACTGTTTCTTTGTGTGGTGCTGAGCATTCTTCATGTCTAGTGAGCTGATGTTTTCTGTCTCTTCAGGGTTTCCTGTATGAACTGGATAAGGTGAGTTTTTAAATGGACACGGACCTTTATTTATAATTTGGCCTGTTTTTATCATTTGTTTTTAGAAGTATGTCATCATATTGTAGTAAGAAGCCTCTTGTTGTAATTTCTTATTAGTATCGAGTTTGCACATTAACTCAATACTTTTTCACATCTACCTGATAATTCAGTGTAATGAAGTTTCATAACAATGGAGTCGTATCATAGTTAGCACTGTCTCTACGTTCAGTGCTTCCACACGTCACACTTTTTTGTTGTGCTGAGCCTGAACTTTGTCTGAAAATAGTGAAGAATGAATGTGACTCTGTCTTCCCCCTAACAGCAAGTAAAGGTGACTGAGAGGTACATAAGACGCCTTGAATTTCATCTCAGCAAGGTAAGACCACAATGATCCCTGTCAAACAATCCCTCTCCACATTAGTGAATGTTGTCCAAAATCCACGTGTTCAGGATTGAACTCTACTCCACTGTTTTTTGTCCTCACGTCACCTTTATCATTTCGTAACGATTTGTACATCTGATTCTGGGATACTTTTACTGCAGCTAGACTAATGCATGTTGTTGACTGTTGATGCAGCTTAATTGTCTTATTTAGATAGCCAGTGTTTGGAGCATTGCTGAGAAATTTGATTCGTTTTGTAAAATGATATGCCCATTTTGAACTTGATGTCAGCAACACGTGAAAAATGTTGTACAGGGTCATGTTTACTACTCTGTTCATCAGGACACTCTGTAACACACATGAAAAATGAATGAGCTGTATAATAATAAACTAATACTGGTACCTCTTCGTGTAGCTACGGTCCACACCCTATACTGTGGTCTGTGCTAGACTTCAGCTGGCCACCCTCTGGTTCTTAAGCCAAGTCGCTGTGGACAGAGCTGCTCCTGCCCCCATAATGTTAATGAAACGTATGAAAATGACAGGCAGCATTACACAGGAATATGCTAAACATGCTGTTCAAAAAGTAAGATGTGGAGCAACAGTGGAACTTTTCTTTCTTTTCACAGATTGATGAGCTGTATGAAGCTTACTGCCTGCAGAGGAGACTCCGAGACGGAGCCGACAAGATGGTGAAGGCTTACACTGCCTCTCCAGGCAGTAAGGAGGCCAGGGAGAGTTTAACAGAAGCTAATAAAGGATACAAAGAGTACACTGAGGTAAGATGAAGAGGACAGAGTGAGTGTATTAAGAGAGAGGAAAAGAATAGGGCCATTGCATGAAGGAGTAGTAAGGGAATAGATTGAAGAGTAATAGGATATAACATACAGGGCTCATCTTTAAACAACAGTCAAGTAGTTTAGACCTGTAGAAGTCTCTCTTTGTCATCCTGTCTATAAAAAAATGAATAAACTCCTTACTTACTGTTCTCTGTAGAACATGTGTGTGTTGGAGAGTGAGTTGGAGAACCAGCTGGGGGAGTTCCACATTAAGATGAAAGGTAAGAATGAAACCTCCATCTGCCTTCACTCGTCCCTCCTTCCTCTCATTTTTTCAGCCACGCAACAACAAAAATCTCATTTTGAAGAAAATCAGCTAGAAAATGTACACGCTCCACAAATGATTTATTAAAAGGTTTTCAAATGAAATATATTTTTAATTAATTATTTTTTCTCATTTGGCATGTTTTCGACCTGCATGAAAGAATGAGAGAATTACTGCGAAGGACTAACTGTGGCAGCTCCTCAGTAAATAATAAAAAATTAATAATAATTACACAATTCCAGTAATTATTTAACTTGGCTCACATTTTCTTTCATATTAAAGTAATCCAGTAAATAAAGTCTATACATATTACTGTAATCTGGTTATAAAATATTTTTGACATTTTCATAAAACTTCATTTTCTCTCTGAGAAAAAAGGAAAGAACTCCTGGATCCTCGTGTACACAGACATCACTGAAAAACACAGGTTTAAAATCACTGACCAATGACACCCTACCTGCACTAGAGAAATAAATCTAGTCCCAACAGGGTTTCTAAGAAGCTCATGGGTTACATCTGTTTCTGTTTTGTCTTTCAGGTCTGGCTGGATTTGCTAGATTGTGTGCTGGAGACCAGTATGAGGTTAGTCGAAACGTAGAAAAGTGTGAAAGAAATAATAACAAAATCAAACTAGAGAACATCGCCCCTTCCTACGATGCAGTTGGAACATAGTGTAGTCTAGCTGATGCAGCTGGGACTCAAAGAAGTGGTAACTAAATAAAAATGTCCAAGTTGAGTAAATGTTTACTACAAATCAAATACAAAAACAGTGAAGAAAAAAATAGAGTTTATTATGTCTTTTATTAAATGTATTTACTTACAGAATGTTGAAAACATAAATTTAAATCAAACCAAGATGACTTAGCAGCATGTCTGTTGGTTCAGTCTGTGGACTGAAGATGATAAATAGATCATTTGAGGACAGACCCTGTGAATTCTTTAAGCGTTCCATTTCATGTCCAGTGCTCACTTGATTTGCTGGCTTTGAGTTGCATGTTTTTCTCTCCAGTTCTTGCTCAGTAAAAGGAGGTCCCTGATGTTCTGAGAGTCTTCAATTCTAATTGATTGTAATGTTCTCTTTCAAATGTAAATAATACATTTCACGCATGTTCAGATCTTCATGAAGTACGGCCGTCAGCGGTGGAAGCTCCGAGGTCGAATAGAGATCAATGCCAAACAGGTGTGGGACAGTGAAGACATGGTCTTTCTGCCACTTATCAGTGAGTTCCTCTCCGTGAAGGTCAGTGTAATACTTTATTTTTATGTACACTCTGTTCTGATTGGTCATTATTCATACTTGATAAAACAATGTTATTGCGTATTGATTTTTATTGAATGATTGATTGACTGGAGTTAACCTGTTAAAGACAGGCAGCAGTCTTTGGTGGTGCAATCAAACTACATTTCTGTCTCCTAGGTGACCGAGCTGAAGAGCTTAGCCAATCACGTGGTTGTAGGAAGTGTTTCCTGTGAGACGAAGGACCTTTTTGCTGCACTACCACAGACAGTCGCCGTGGATATTAATGACCTTGGGACTATTAAGCTAAGCCTTGAAGTCACATGGAAGTAAGTTTGCCACGCTCTGTGTATGATCCTGAGCGTCATGAGTGTTTATTCATTAACAGAGCATTGTTTAAATATTCTATTGAGTGTTTGTTTTGTCTCTGCCCTTTTTGTCAGTCCGTTTGATAAAGATGATCAGGGCTCATTGTCAAGCACAGTCAACAAAGCTCCAACAGTCAACAAAAGATTCTCAACTATCTTCAACCAGAGTCCACCTGACACGCCATCTTTACGAGAACAAGCCTTCTATGTAAGTTCTTCTGTACTCCTGCTGCCTCTACACTGCTCTCTCTCTTTACAACAAGAGGCCTCTTACTACAAAAAAAGTTTGCAGCCCTGATCTCCTCACACAGCTCTGTCCAGTCCCTAAACTCTGACTGGAAACACTCGGTCCCCTTTGTATCAAAGACTAATGAATGACACATCCGAAAACCTCAGGGGGTGAGAAGGGACAAAGTGCACTAAACAATGATAACTTGTAGCAAGCTCTCTCAAGGCTTTATAAGTAATCAATGAAATCTTAAAATCACATCTATAAGCAAACCGTGGTCAGTGTAAGGAAGCCAAAATCAGTGTCATGTGATTGTGTTTCTTTGACCGGGTCAAAATCCTGGCAGCAAAGTTTTGGATGAGCTGGAGATGAGAGAGGATTTAGTCATCTAAGCACCTATTTATGAAGACATGTACAATTTTATAGATTTATTATACAGGACAGCAATGATCTGGAAAAAAAAAGATCTGATCCTTAAAATGTTTCTCGGATTGAAGCACTGATTTTGTCTAAACTGAGGTTTTGATAGAAAATGACAGCAAGGTTTCTGCAATGCTGAGCTACTGAATGGGACAGAGAGCTAAGACTGTTTATTGTTCATTGACTGATGATCAGCACAGGTAGACCTTTGATCAGATGAGATCAATGTCAATTCTCATAGGATTAAGTCAGAATGATCACATGTCTGGAGGTGGTCTTTGTCGACTGGTAGAGAACAGGACAGAATTGAGGTGTCATGGTTTAGAACTCAGGTATAGAGGGAGCACCACATTGACTGCTCCCTAACTGCTCCATTGCCTTCTGCTCCACCTACTGCCGCTTGGATGTGCAGTCACTGCCTCGGAGTCTCATCAGGCGGCAGCACTGGCCACTGTTGGACATCTTCAGAGACACACTTAGCCAGAGCTGTTCCTGTAGTGACAACTCACCAACAAGACAGTCCACTGCAGTAAGTCACTGTGGAGTAAACACCCTAAAAAATGTAGGAACACAGAGCCAGCCCACTGGTGTGTTGACTAGAGACGGTGATGATGGTGTAGAAGATTAGAAACCTAGAGCAGTAGTCCCAGTAGTCAGTAGTTCTGGTTTAATGGAGCCATAGTGAATCTTCAATAATATACATCTGCTGCACACATGTGACACTTCATTATAGAGCAATTAAACATCCCAGCTGAGCACAAAAGGTACATTCAGACACTCCCTGGTGTAGATTTCTGATGATGGATCTCTGTATATAGTCCCCGTCAGAAACCAAGTCCAGCTTCATTGCCAATCTGTCAAGCTGTGTCAATCTTTCAAAAGCACATAGGATTCATCAAAGCTGGCTGCAGATGAGCTTTATTATCTTCACAGACAAACAAAGCCTGGGTCTCCCACGGATAGACTGATTTTTCTGTCCTAAAACATCTCCTTTTATACCCTTAAAGGTTATACAATAATAGCAAGTCCTGCCCATTTTTCATCTTCCAACAGTCGTGATATAATGGTGTAAAACTTTGCCAGATTGTTCCTGTCAAAACTTGGGTACTTACTACTTTAATGGTGACTGAAATTATAAATTAGTCACCCTAGTTGCCCATGTGCCCACACCTGTGCCATGACTATTCAGCCTGAGTCAGTTTTGCATTGTTAGGCCTGAGCCTGTTTTCCAGTAAGACTCACAGGCCTTCCCTGCAAACTCACATAAACTTTTACTTCCATTTTCTTTCTCTACACAATTAGGTCATAGATGTTTTTTTTTTTTTAAAAACTCTATTAATACTTTTCACACATTGTTTTACATTTCACACTCTTCTTACCTTGAACTATTACCATGGTGCCTATTATTACTTGATTAATATCAAACAATATCTTAACCGATGGTGTTTTGTGTTCAAATCACACATAATAATGCAGTCTTAATTCCCATACTCTTCTTATGAATTACCTTCTTAATTACTTCAGACCATATATGTATCAAGGTAAAAGGCAAACTCAAAAGCACAAATCAAACTTAGAAGCACACTTTGCTTGTGCACCTTCATAAATGCATAATATTTTGTACTACAGGGTAAAGGCTGTATAGAGAAACATATGCTGGCAACAAGGTGTGATGGGGACTCTAAACTTCACAGTGACTGTGCACATGTCAGTTTCCAGTCAGTTGTTCCTCTGCAGCATGCACTGGACACAAGAGAACAAGGGAGAGTTGAACTCTGTCAGTGATATGTGATTGATTGCTAAAGGGGAAGAGTCCAGAGTTGGGTTGCAAAGGAGCAGAAAGTTTCCGGTGAATTTCTGGAAACTTTCAATGGTAAGTTAATCTCGGTACTCGGAATATTCCAAATCGAAACTCCATGGGAATTATAGAAATTCCTGGGAATTTCTGTGAATTAACTGTAAATTGTGGGTAATTTAAACAGTGTCTCATATCGAAACATAAATATAAACATTTAGTTTTGTCATAAGCAGACGTGCAAAATAAAACAATTAATAACATTTCTACAGATTTATTTGTAAGTAGAACTTTATCAAGTTTGAATTATTTTATTGAACAATATTATGTAGTCCACCAGCTCAAATGTGTGTCTTCAATAGTCTCTGTGTGCTCTGGGCTCTAAAGTGTGGTCCAGGTACAGAAATCACCTGTGCAGGTAGGGGGTGTGGCCTCAGTAGCCCTGCAGTAAGCAGTGTGCTATGTGCATGTGATTGAGTAATAAAAGATGTTCAAGTGTAACTGCATGACATCTGGTTGTTTTAGCCTAGATTATGTTAAAATATATTCTCCCCAATTATATTTAAGTTCCCTGTTAAGGCCCAACCTAAATTTTGTAAATTCCTGTTTTATTCCCATTAATTCCCATAAATTCCTGTTAATTTTGTAACCCTAGTCAAGACTCATAGATAGTGAAAATAATAAGTGTGTGAACCATGATGGACTGTGTGCTGTTGTTTAGTATTAGCCTGCCGGCTGTCAGTCTATTGGAAGTGGAAAGAAGGACAGCCTTGATATTGCAGGTGGAACTGTGTCTTCCATGCACTCCATGTCAGGATGGATTATTAAGCACGGAAAGTGGACACTGTCACCTGGTCCCTGGCTTATGTCAACTAGTTTGTGATAAATTAACTCAAACTCTGTCTGGAAATATGTATCACCACAGACAGAGCTTGGGCATGTGGTTAGCCCAGCTTAGCGTACAGACTGTAAGCAGCCTAAGAGAGAGAAATAAACACTGACCCACATCATTTGTGGCTTTACGGGGAGTTCTGTGCTCGAACTGTGATTGCCCAAAACATCCTCAAGTCTTGTTAGGTTACAAGCTTTGATACCGCTGTGCCCAAAACCTGTCCTTCACAGAAAGAAAGAGAGAGTTCCAGCCTATAGCCTCAAACATCTCCAACAACCTTTATTCACCACCTGAAAGACATGGTTGTGATAACTGTATTAGGCACTTCTGCTTAATCTAACGTGTATGTATGTGTGCTTATCCAACTTCTCCCAAATGGTGCTGTTTTCTTTTAGAACATGCTCCGCCGTCATGAAGAGCTTGAGAACGGAGCAGCATGGTCAAATTCTTCTGAATCCTCCGATGACTCCTCCAGTCCTCAGATGTCTGTAGGAGGCCTACGCAATTCCACACATAAGGTACACGCAAGAGACGCTGTATGTTATCTGTGATCTGTGCTGTTACGATCAGAATGATCTCGCCCTCTCTGTCTATCGGGCATCATTATCTTTGTTAAGGGTTGGTTTGTAAAAGTTTCTAAAAGTATTGTTAGAACATTGTTTTAGTCTCTTTCTTTCTTTCTTTCTTTCTTTCTTTCTTTCTTTCTTTCTGTCTGTCTGTCTGTCTGTCTGTCTGTCTGTCTGTCTGTCTCTGTCTCTGTCTCTCTGTCTCTCTGTCTCTCTGTCTCTCTCTCTCTCTCACTGTCTCTCTCTGTCTCTCTCTGTCTTTCTCTCTCTCTCTGTCTCTCTCTCTCTCTCTCTGTCTCTCTGTCTCTCTGTCTCTCTCTCTCTCTGTCTCTCTCTGTCTCTCACTGTCTCTCTCTGTCTCTCTCTCTCTCTCTCTCTCTGTCTGTCTGTCTGTCTGTCTCTCTCTCTCTCTCTCTCTCTCTCTCTCTCTCTCTCTCTCTAGGCAGTGTTGGTGACTCCAGACATCCAGCCAGCTGGAACAGGAAGTTCCTCCCCACAGCCTGACATCTCATTTTGCCCCAGAGACTCCTCCTCCTCATCTCCAAACTCGAGCAGTAAAGTCAGCGAGGTGGCTAAGCACCAAACAGAGAGTGACAGGTAGTGTTTGATTTGAGTTTCTGTGCTCTTTAACGTCTTCACAGGTTTTTTCTAAATCATATTTGTTGACTGGTGACTTCAGTAATTACATTAACCAATTTACAGGGAAGAGGAGAAGGGGGCAGTCACTGAACCCAACAGTGAGGACAAGGATGCAGGGGAACAGTCTCCCATAGCAACAGGGGACGGTGTTGTGAGCACTTCACGTAGCTACTTGCGCTCTCTGAGCCACATTAGTGAGAGCAGTGCTGATGGCATCATGTTGACAGACAGGTCAGCTGGTGAATCGGGGGAGGTGATGTCTCTGGCCTCTGGGCTGTCCATCAATGACATTGAAATGGAGATACCCAGCAGAACTCCTGAGCCACCCACCTGTGCTGCTTCTGACGCTGACCTGTCACTGACGAGGCTCTGCGTTGTCAAAGAAAACACATCAACTGATGAAGTCACCGATCAACATCCAAATATAAAGAAGCTGGCTACATCCAGCTCTGTCGTCACACCCCCCCCCCCCAGGACTGAAGGAGTGGACCCTAGCACTGTGTCACAAATGAACACACAGCTAGACGGTGACACACACTCAGAGAGCGGGGATCTGATGTATATAGCCCGCCGTGTGTCGGTGGAGGAGGATTTGCCCGGTGCAGGTGCAGATTGTCTGTCCACAGAGGGGGGCGGTCCTGTGGACAGCGGGTTGGAAGATGCTCTGGGAACTGTAGTTTCTTCGCTGGACGATTACAGGGGACAGTTCCCTGAACTACAACTCCTGGAACAAGAGCTGAAGCTGCTGCAGGCTACACTGAAGGTGAGGACGCAGCACGTGTGAGAAAGTGTTACAAAGTAAGATTTCAAGTCAAATGACTTGACATGCAGGTAAATTATTATATAATATAATAAATGAAAGAAAAGATACAAGCACATGGCTGTCTTTTTCCAACTTTATTTATTTGATGTGGATATGAAACAATTTCAACCAAGAACCTCAGTTAAAGTCATTCATAGTTTTCATCATCAGCATTTGTGTCTTAAGTTTGAAAACAAAATATTACATTCATGTTCTTTTAAATACCTCCATAAGACATATTTGCCATATTATAGTATGATTAGGCTGATCGGATACGAATGGACCAAACAGTAAATCTAAAGTGACACACGTTACAGTGTCCTTCAGTTCAGTTATATATATGTTTATATATCACAAGGCTCATTAAGGCTAATTAGGAGATAATAATGGCTTTAGTCATGACTTGCTTATTAAATACAGGTGTTCACTTCTTCTCTTCTGGCTGAGAAAGCGCATCACTGATGTAATGTTTCATAACATTTGACCATCATGTTCACTGTTTTTTCTGTGTGCATAATTAGCTTTCTATTTTTAGTTTGTCTGTCTTCATCAGGCTGGTAATCCAATGACATCATAAAAACTCCAATATGAATCAAATCAAAAAGTTCAGTACAGCATAAAGTTAAGCCTCATGCCTCGCTTGTCCTCTAACAACAAGTCCACAGCAAAACATAAATAAGAATATTCATATTAACTCCTGATCAGAACTATTCAGTCCTTTCCCCTCACCTCAGTTTCCAGTGTCTTACTGCTAAAATGACCCTGTACATGACCTCAGTTCTGAAATTGACAGTACAATTTTCAACAGTGCCCCCTAGTGAGATCTAATGAATGTGACAACCAACCCATGTGATAATGAACCTATTGTCCCCTATACTGCATGCACAAAGCTGGATGAGCTTGGCATATTTGCAAAGGGGAGACTCTTGCCTTTGAAAAAAGGGCATGACACTTAATAACATGGATGGTACCAATGTGTGACTCATGTTTGGGAAAGCCTTTATTCATATGATACCAGTCTGCATGCATGCAGATTGGAAAGGGTGTAAATGTTTTATCCCACGTTTCATAACGTCAACATAAATTACATATATTGCTGTGTGATTCATGGCTTTAAAATTTGTAGATTTTATTATGTTCCACCAGCTTGTGCCATTGTTTCCTGTATGCCATATGCTGCAAATACATTGTATTTCCCTGGTTTTGCTCAGGGTGTCAGTATTTAATAAATGATCCAGTATAAGATTATCACAGACATATCAGTGTTTGAATTCATATTAATTTAACTGTATCTTAGATATGTAGTGAGTGTTAAAAAAACAAATGTATCTTTATCAAATAAAATGATCACCACATCAGATCAGTATAGCTCTCAGCCCATTGTAATGGCATTCACACAACACATCTAAAGAAAGAAGACTCCTTTCTTTTTTAAATTATACTTCATGTACACCTGTACATTTTATTTTTAACCACCCTGTGTGTGTGTGTGTGTGTGTGTGTGTGTGTGTGTGTGTGTGTGTGTGTGTGTGTGTGCGTGTGTGTGTGTGTGTGTGTAGGGTGGTAAGCACAGCCGCTCACCCAGCATGGTCAGCCTCACAGTGGAAACAGCTCTGGGCAGCTTTGATTTCCTCAACACGTCTGACTGGGAGGAGGAAGAGGAGGAGAAGAGTGACAGGAGGGGTAGAAGTGGCAGGTCAGTCCTGACAAACACACACTGAACACACTGAAACCCAAGCACACACAGAACAAGTTCTGCAGGCTTCACACTGTTCCTAACATATGTTATCACACAGTAAAATAAGTGAAATGGTTCTAAAGTCATCTTCAGAATGTCTAAAAACATTAGGCTGATAGCTTCTGCTGTCGTAGAATCTGTGTTGTTGTGGTGTCTTGATGCCATCTAGTGGAGCTATGTGGTAGCGCAGCGACTCTGTTGGTATTTGCAGCAGTGAGAGCATGTGAGCAGACCTGAAAACCTCTTTACTGGAAATAACACAACAACACTGAAATTCTTCATGACCATCTATTGTCTTGGCTCAGTGTCACAAACTGTTTGCCAATTGTTGATACTAAAGTACCATCTTACATCTAGTGTCAGCAGGTTTTAGTCACATCCATTCTGAGACTGAAGCTAAATACATGACTGATACAGATGTGCTCATCCTGGTGCGCGTTGTTTCTTTACAGCTCACTGTATGAAGACATTCATTGGAATGAATGTGTAGTAACAGGAGGCTGGAGCTACACACTTTTATGTATTGTACTTATATAACACCTTTCCAATCTTCTGACCACTCAAAGCTCTTTACATTACATATCTCATTCACCCATTCAGACACATTCACACACTGATGGCATTGGCTACCATGCAAGGTGCCAACTGCTCATCAGTTTGAGGAGCTAACCTTTCACACACCGACACACTGGCACAGCCTCAGGACCAATTTAGGGTTCAGTATCTTACCCAAGAACACTTCAGAGGAGCCAGAGATTGAACCACAGATCATCTGATAAGTGGACGACATGCTCTATGTCTTGAACTACATATTGTTTGTAGTTGCCATGTTGAGAATGCAGATGAACTAACAAAGTGAACTAAACTGACTGAACCTGTCTGACCCTCCCATGACGTTGTGAAAGTCACTGCATTACTCTTCCATGTGTTTAGGTCTCTGCAGGACAGAGGCTGGGACTGCCCCTCCTCCCCCACCTTCCCCCTCACCACAGGCTGCACCCCTCTGGACTGCTCCCTGACAGAGCATTTGAAGAACTGCAGCACACAGTTGTTGGTAGGAGACTGCAACAAGTCATTTCCTTTACTCAGATAGAAGTGTGCTGCCATGGCGTACGTGCATATGTGACATTCTTACCTTGAATTCAGTCTGTGTGGGTTAGTAGAGATCTGTGCTGTGCTCATCATAAGAACCAATGAGGTGAATATTCAGTTTATTTATCATATACAGTATATCATATTCAGTGTGTGCAATAATAACTGAGAAAGCAGAGGGCTGAGAGAGCTGTGGGTAGTACCTACATGTACCAGGATGCACTGCACTGCTGGGAGCTGATCAGAGTTAGACATTGGCCAGTGAAATGAACTCCTGCAGTTTGAACTAAAAGTCTCTCTTGCACTCACAGCTCTAAGCAGAAGTCTGTGGTTCTTCTCTGACACCAGCTGCATCACTGTGTGTGTCACTGTATGACTGAGCTGCTTATGAAAGAAGAACAGATTTTACAGCTGTTTCTCTGTCAATGAAGCATGCACTGACCACATTTACTATCTGCACTAACTGGACAGCCACATGAAACATGATGTTCTATTTGATGAAACAGATTTATGGAGCTGTAGTAATTGAATTAGTACTTAATATAATACTCGATATAACTAAATAATGATACAGTTTAATCAACTATTATTACCATTAATAGTTTATTAGCAGTTTGTTTATAATGTGGTGAAATCAGTAAATCAACAAATTTCTGTTCTATTGTTTGTCATAATTATAATTATATACTGTATGTATTTTCACTACTGCAGTGATTGTAGTATCTGAAGTACAACAGGAGACAGTAGCACTTGTATCATTTAGAAGTGTGGTGATAGTTTCCTGACTCCGACTTTCTCTGAAAACCAATATAAAGCTGCTCGGCTCTTCCATTCATCCGTGTTATTGGACCCTGAGGACCAAATGTGAAATGATTTTCTGATGCTCTGAAGATGGCTGTACAGCAGTGTTACGTTTTGTGTAAAGTATTTATGTTATGTCTGTAGCGTCTGGGTACATTCGGTCCGCTGCGCTGTGGAGAGATGTACGCCTTGGACCGACTGCTGAGAGAGGTTCAAGTCCTTGAAAACATCCGACGCGTCACTAAAGACAACCCAAGACGCCTGAGACAGCCTGCTGAGGGTGAGTCTGTAAACCAACAGCCACAGAGGTGTCACACTGAAACATTAATACTTCTTTTCACTGAGCCCTTGATCAGGTAACAGTTGTCCAGAAAGTCTTGGCCTGTGTTCTACACAGATCAAACAGATCACTGGGTGCAACATGTTGCCTGATGAAAAAGGCTCAGTGAATAACTACCTAAAGTACATTTACATGTTGTTTGCTATTTAAAAATCCAGCCTGTTAGATTTAGGGGGATATTGTCGGAAATGGAATGTAATATTCATAAATACTTTTGATTCATGTATAATTACCTGAAAAGAAGAGTTGTTGTTTTCACTACTTTAGAATATGTTTCCATCTAAATGTGTCACAAACTATGATGTGGACGAACCATCAGACTTTTTCTTTAAGAACTTCCAACTGCACCATGCACTGTGTTACAGTACAGGTCAGCAGTTTAGGTCAGAAAGTTGTGAGATCAGACTGAAATCTTGCTCAAACTGCCGCTCTCAGTCTGGTCTGTGGCATATTGCAGTGTGTAGAAATACAGTAGTGTCTGACTGTACAGTGAAGAAGTGAAAATCTTCAGAATATAGCATACACTTTAACGGTAATGATTTTTTTGATACATTATTCTGTCTACCCAAAGTGTTAAAAACTCTGTTTTTCACCTCACACTTGGAAAAGGCAATCTGCAACTTTGCAACTAGATGCCACTAAAGCCTCCACATAGGTCCTTCAATAAGATGATGGTAGTATTATCTTTAAGCCTTCAGCTGCATCCTGAGTGCTGATAACTTGTTAAGTTGACTTTGAGTTGAGTTTTTTGTCTCACACCAAGCTAGGAAGGAACTTCCACTCTGAAAACGACTTTGAAAAAAGAAAAAGGGATAAAGAATAACTTATCCTTCCCTTCTTTCTCTCTTTCTGTCACAGTAATACCACAGCTGGGTCTGTGCCTGGGTGCCGTGTCACTATGGCAACAATGCATGGGGCAGGGCAGTGTCTACAGGGTCTCTGCTGAGAGCTTCCTGGCTACGCTGTCTACAGTCTACTCTAGAATGCTGCCTGAAAGGTCCAGCAACATGGCCGACAAAGGTATAACAACATCCGTGCATGTTGTACACGTTCAGTTCATGTCAGTGTGTGTGTGCCTCGTTAACACGTGTGTGTGGGTGGGTGTGTGTGTGTGTGTAGTGTTCTTGTGTCTAGTTGAACGAATTCTGGATCAGAGGTTACCACGGCGAGGCAGCAGCAGAGACAGTGTGATGGTGACACTCTTCCAGCTGTGGACTTACCTAGAGGCTAATGGCATCAGTGACATGGAAACACACATCACTGAGCTTGCAGAAGAAGGTATAACACACAGTCATACACACACACACATACACACGGAAAGCTAAACGAATGCGGAAAACTACTTATCAGTGACAATAATCAGTGATTTTGTCCCCCCAACAGTGTGGTTGGTGCATAGCCTGGAATCATGTGACCAGGATGTGATTGTCCATGCTCTGCGGCGTCCTGCAGAGAGCAGCCTGAGGAGAGAAGGACTTCATGCTGTGGCCAAATTACTGAAAGACCCACGAGGCAAAATATCAGCCTCTGCCAGCTCTGTGCTCAGAAGCCTGACTGCCCAGCCCAGACAGAGGGAGCAGGTGAGGATTGTGTGTGTGTGTGTCTTAGTATATCCTATAGATTTCCAAAAACACAACACATGCTGTTGATGATGCCTCTTTCATACCCAACCACCTGTTCCCAATGAATCTGTTTACCTGTGCAATCTTCCAAACACATGTTTATTATTGATCATTCCACCACCTTTCAGTCTGTTGTTGATCCTGCCGTGACCTTTGGAACGTGTTTCATGTATATGTACATATGTACAAAGTTTATCAGTCCGAACGTTTGTACTGAAGTGAATATAGGTTGAAAAGGATTTGAGGATCATTGAGTTTAATTTTTATGTTCTACACAGCGCCCAACTTATTTTTGAATTTGAGGTTTTACAGTGTAGTGGTAATGTTTCTGCCTTGTCTGTACTGACATTACTTGCATACAACAAAACTGATATTCTGTAATAAGATAAATACATAAATAAATATGGCATGACAAACGTGGAGCAGGCCTTCATTATGTAATTGGTTGCATAGTAACATGGTTATGTCAAAGACAGTGAAGAGTGTGAATTCTTGTGTTCAGGCTTTGGTCAGCTGTTTGGAGCTGCTGGAAGATGAGAACATGGACACCAGAGTGTGTGGATGCAAAGCCTTAGCCTGTCTTAAGGTATAACTCTTCTCCAAAGCTGTTCCATTCATTTAAACAGCAAAGTTTGTCATATTTTAGTCATCTGGTTTGTTTTAGTTTGAGTCTAGTTTTACTAAAACCGGTTTCATTTAAACAGGATTCATTTATTACGTGTAATGCATCATTTATATGATAAATGCACCATATTGCATGTACTGACCACTGTGTTCTATCTATTTTCATTCCAGGCCAAAGAGAGTATCGAACAGTTAGTGTATATTTGTCGGACAGACAAGGAGGAAGTCCGTGATGCTGCCAAGCAGGCTCTGCTAGTGCTCGGTAATATTGACCATCATATTAGTTAGAATAACAGCTAGACTATAAATGTCCTGGATCTGAACCGTAAGAGGCAGATTAGATAAGATTATCTTACTGCATGCGACCAAATCAATCCAGAAACAACCTGATTCTAGATGATTATTTCTGACAGTTGGGCTAGATCAGAGAATTACACTGGACTAATTTTAAACCTGATCAGTCATTTGGTTATGATGCTGCACAGACTCTCTTATTATAATAATCATTTGTATAGCACCTTTCAGAAGGGGCTCATCTGATTTTATACAAAACAGAAATGTGCACTTATATCACAGGTCCAAAGACATTGTAGCCTGAGCTAAACCAACAAAGCAGTTCTAAACCAAGCTGTCACCAAGTGTGATGAAGGGAGATTGTAAGTAATGCTGTCTGAAGTTAACGTGTTGAACAAGCCGAAGTCTAAATAAAGAATGAGATATATAGACGGAATGACCTGTGTCATTCATAACTCATATGACAATATGACCCATGTTGAGAAATAATTTGCCTTAAATGACACTGTATTCTTGTATTCTTTTGTCTTCTTTTTTTTGTTGATCCATTCTTTTTGTTTTTTCCATTCATTTATATACTTGTAACAGAAGACAATAATTAAGGTGGATAATATATATATATATATATATATATTTGTATCCACTTTTTCACTTCACAACACAAATGTCTTCATTCACTGTTTCCATCTTTTTGTTGTTCTTCCATTGTGTGGAGCAGGCGAGGAGGGGAAGATGGCCCACAGACATGTGGAGACATCTCAAGACAGCATACCAAGACTCTTCGCTCCAGGGAGCATGGCCAGCACTGCTTTCTAACACTACACACACACACACACACACACACACACACACACACACACACACACAATGGGTGAGAACAAAAGTCAGAAACACAGTTGCTGTGACGCGTCATGAGAATATACAGTGCACATTAGTGTCACTCAAACATACAAAGGCAAATATCATCTGTGATGTAGACACTATCAGAGAGGTCACCATTATGCTCACATCCAGACAGCAACTGTAATCAACACTGGGCAAAGTCACTAAGCTACAAGCACACCATGTCGATCAACCTATGCCAACTACTATGTGAGCAGGCTTGGATGGACAGATGTGTGAAGAGATGTGTAAAAGGATGAAATGAACATTGATGGAAGAAGATGTGGTGGAGTTAAGAGGGCAGGAGGGAACATGTCATATTTTAGTCCTGTCTTTAGTAAGTAAGTTAGCAAAAGTCTAAGAAGCTATCATTTTTCATAGACTACTGCCCAAGAATATACAAAATGTTTTCTTCTTTTCACTCTGTGAATTTGACTGCTTACATGGTGAACCAGTACGCATACATAGAGTTCTATTATTATGGTTGCACTTGCATATTGGCTAGACTAATGGCTAGAGGTCTACACTCTCTGTGTGCTCCTCTAGGTCTGTCATGTGATCCGCCTGGAAATGGCTGTTGTCATACAGTTCTGCCTTTACTCTTGCCACTGGCCAGATGTCTGGTTACCTGTCTGCAGTCTTGAGTTGAGGCCAAATCAAGCCAAATCAAAACTAAGAGCAAAAAAAAAGGTTCTTTATATTTTGGTCTCACTGTTTGTAAAATGTTGCATTACTTGCTGATAGTGGTTTGTGGTTACTACTTTAAAAAGTAAGTGAATAATGTTAGAAACAGAATATTATATTCTTGCACAATGTTACGTCTAAAATGACGATGCTTGGTTGTTACGTGGCAAAGACTCAGTACAGACAACAAGCTTTACCTGCATTTGTCAGTGACAGTGCAGAACAGTTATGGTGATGTTAAAAAGTGTCTACAGAGATCTGACCACTAACTGACAGCAGAACTACGGTCTTCTATGAGGCAAGAACAATCAAAAGTATGAGTATGAGAGCAGACTGAAGTACTGCATCCTGACACTGTGCGACGCTTTTCAGAACGGATGAGATGAATCTGTAGAGGAGGTCACTATGTCCACACTTGAGAAATTATGATGAACTCACTTAAACATTCTCTAAATATAGATATTCAGAAATTGTTAGACTTATTCATATGTATTGCTTTTTCATTGCAGAAACAATAATTGAGCAGATAATTGAGACTGTGAACTCATTAAGAATCCACAGGATAGAAACGGCAGTACTGCTTCAGAGGATAGGTTTGGAATTGCTCTTATTAGACTTGAGAGTTATTGGTTGCTGTGATCATTGTTCCTTTTCATTATGACCCTGACTGCAGTCAAACTGTACAGGCTGGAAGAGAACCTGGGCCCAGCCTTGGTACATAGCAGGTGAGCTACCAGGTACCCCAACCCCCCATGTGTGCATCCCTGATCTTGCTCCAAGAACTCTTTGTGTGTTTCTGAAAGTGTGCAGTTCCTCTTTGTGTGATTCACTGTAACAGGACTACAGACAGTCTGTCCTAAAAGGCATTCACAGTGTGTAAACACAAAAATGACAGAAAAGGTAGAGCTTGTCAGAACAGATCTTGTCTGCTTTCACTTAATGAGGTGATTGTTAGATTGTCAGTTTAGTCAGAATTTGAAGAGATAGACAAGAAAGCTCAGTGTGCCCTCCCTATGGTATCCGAACAAAGAGTTTTCACTTTTTGTTCCTGCACTGAAAAAGAAACATAAAAGATTGCAAAACAAATATGGACTATATCTTGAATATCTTTATTTTTTAGAGCAAACCAGTATTTCTTCCCACTGAGCTGAACTTCATGCATGTTGCATCACAGAGAGTTTGGACTGTGTTAGTGTGTTTGGGGAGATCCACACCTTGGAAAAAAAATTTGATTGCATTTGTTGATATGATGGGATCTGTCAGTGGAGCTGGAGTCCTCTGGCCAGTTGTATTATGAAGTCACTTGTAACGGGTGATATGATGGTTTCACTGTGCTGTTCAGAATGACATATTGTGGCTGATGCAGGGATGGAACCCTGGATACTGTAGATTGAGCAGCTCAGATAGCTGCAGTAAACAGCAGCAGCATGTTTCAGCTGGCAGACTTCACAAAGAGCTTAAAGAAACAGTTGTTTCCTTTCTGTCCCGTAGTGCTGCTACTGCTGGTTTATTAACTGTGAAATGTCTTCCAATTCAAAATCTGAAAATGTCTCATGCCTTTATGTTTAATGTTGTCAATAGAAAGTTGAACAGGTTGAAAAAATGAAAAGTATGACTCTAAATGTAGTTTGAGAGTATAGAAGAGTGCAGTTCTGCACAGAGACAATTCAGTGCCATGTTTTTCTTTTCTTTTTTTCTACAAATATGACATATCCATTACAGAAATACATATAATATGACTATATGCCACTGGAATAACCTGTGATTGTAAATTGTTTTTAGCTTGGTCTTAATTTGTAAATGTACACTTTGTTTTATGAGATGCATTTTTACTGTTTATGGTTGTTTATGGGTTTGATGGACACTTCACTGTACCACTGACATTCTGCTATATATCTGCTGTAAATGGGATGAAGTCATTCCTATCACAAACTGCTGTGGAGAACTTTGTCACTGAGTATAGATAGATCCAGGTCTAGGTCTTTCAGATAAATTCAGATCAGTAACAGGGGAAGCTCACACCTCAACAATTCATAAATATGTTTTTCTCTTTTATAATAATAATAACAATAACAACAACAACAATAATAATAATAATAATAATAATAATAATAATGTTATTGTTAATATTATTATTATTATTATTATTATTATTATTATTATTATTATTTTCTTCCTTTAAAACAATTCTAATAGAACTGGATTAAATTTCATGTCAGTTGACCCGTACATGGAATCATAACATACATATACACTAGTCTAGAAGTCTCTTTCCAAGGCAAGCATATTCCATTTAGAGCGTATTTTGAAAATATCTATCTAAGATTTATGTTTTCTATTTATGACTCACTTTTTCATACAAAATCTGTACGGATTCAGTTCCAAAATTCACAGAGCTGATGTTTACTGTGATGGATTACCAAACGCAAGTAAGTTTTAGCTCTTTGTAGCTTGATGTTGATGCCGTACACATTCTAACATGTAAAACATTACAAACTTGCCTGGAAAATTGGCTTTTTAGTAAATAAGTTAAAAAAAAAAAAAAACTGTAACACTGGTAGTGGCATAATTTCTAAAGAATTGACTAGAATAATACAGTATTGAAGTATTCTTATCTTCAAGTTCTCCACAGTGAGTTTGACCACCGTCAGTGGAAATGCCAAAATGTCCAGCCCCTGTGACTACAGTTCTTCCTGTGTATTGTAATCTTGCTTCATTAGCTGACTCTCATTTTGCTGCTCTGCTTTTTTCTCCGTTACTATAAGTCATCTCAGCCTGATGACTGTTGTTTCACTTTTTGTGTAACAACAATGTTCATTAACATCGCACAAAATGCAGCAACTTTATTCTGACGGCTGACAGCTTTAACTGTTATCATTTCTTGCTACTTGTGAACCTCCCTTCTTTTCCTTGCACCTCACTTCCTCCCATCTGACATGTAAGCAATTGAATGTAATAGATATTCACTTATATTTGAAAAGACCCTCACCCCAGCTTCACAATAATCCGAATTTGGGCTTAAAATACATTGAGATTAAAGAATTAACAACACGAGTCCCAATCCTCTTCTTTGCATTCTAGATGCATATTTATTGAAGGCGGTAATTAATTACTAATGTACTATTATGTTGAGGTGATGGGTGGTCAAATATATAGCTAGTTGTTTCTTGTGTTCAATGTGTATGTTTAATATTTTAAAACGGCATATTGAAAGAGCTAGGCTACAGTGACACTGGAATGGGACTGATGCCACATGGGGGGACTCACTGTATATAGAATGGCTACCACTCAAAGCATTTACCATTATTAGTTTTTATAAGACAGCATCTGCAGCTATACCTCTGCATCCATAAAGCATCTCAGTGTTTAAGTGCCTCAAGGATTCATAGTAAGAGATGCAATAAGACATGGATGAGATACTTAATTTATGAATGAAGAGAGTGTGAAGCAGTGGAAAACCACTGCAGCGCAGTATATGTATTTTTCCACAATCTTGATCAGTTGTGCAGCATTGGAAACAAAATGTTTTCTTTTTTTTCATTTCTAAAATATATTTCCAGGCATTCTGGTGTCAAATATATCAACAATTAAAATATGTTTAAAGATGATCTCAGGTTGTGTAGTTTGTTAATCATACAGTGAGCTGCTCACCTCACACACACACACACACACACACACACAAATAACACAAATATGGCTGGGGCTATCCTGCAGCTGGGGGAATTTTTCAGATTAAGTCAGGCGGCAGTTTCAGGTTGTGAGGGGTTACTGACATTCACGTCATGATCATTTTCTTCCGGGCCTTGGGTGCCTTTGAGTGTCCTGTGTGGCACTTCAGCATAAGGTATGCTGCATTCAGGGCATGTATGAAAGTTTAGATGCCTTACTGAATGCTGAGTATAGGTCTACCACTTAACTCAGATATGCAGGTAAATTATGAATGAAGCCATATCATTCATGTACTAGTAATTCATGGACATATGCAATTGAACATTCAAACCAATTTAAAGCTTTCAAAATGCAGTAAATAAAGATTTCTGTGTACTTGCATTTCACCTGGTCATTTTTTGCACTGTCAATATGAGCACACATGCACTATGAATAATAGATGTGACTTTGCTATACAGCAGATCAAATTCAATGATATCAACCACAAATGTACTAATGTCATGCCATTAGTACAGATGTGCACACAGCACTTGAAATGGATTCGTTTTATTTTAAATGAAGTGAATTTCTCACATAGTTGTTACATATATAGTTGTTACATATATAGTTGTTATGCTTACTCTGAACACAGACACTGACATGCTGAGGTTGTTTCCTCAGATGACAGCGGCTCTGTTCCTAACATTGTGATAAATGAAATGGATTCGTTTTATTTTAAATGAAGTGAATTTCTCACATAGTTGTTATGCTTACTCTGAACACAGACACTGACATGCTGACAGCGGCTCTGTTCCTAACATTGTGATGAATGGGCTTCGATGTATTCCAACGGGGCGCCCCTCCTGGCCAATCAGGGTGTGTGCAGCAGCTTCGACACCACCCCCCAGCGGCCGCACAGGCGCACTGAGCTCCCAACTGCCATTTTGTGGCAGAGGCTACTCTGCTAACGCGGGAGAGGGATTAAAACAAACTGCGAGGAAGCCTGCTTTCCTCACCAGCCTGCCAAACTTTGTAGTGTACACTCCCTGCTTTCGACTCAGTTAAACGGGACGAGAAACACACTGAAAAGAGGTAAAGTATCACTACTTTTCTGACAAGGGGGGAGTTTGCAGGATCTTTAATCGGCCTCTAGGTGTCACGATGGGGCTCTGGGTCCGGGTTCGTCGGAGAGTGTTTGTCTCCCTCTATCGTTATCGAAAAAGCCGTCAAAATACGTTTAAATAACCTAAGTTCTCCTAAATGTATACACAAGCCGCCGTGTTTTACGTGTATCTGTGAAAACGTCGTCAAGGAGAAGTTAGGAGGACTTGGGTGATTTGGTGGCAGAGTTTAGGCCAGGCGTCCATTTTCTCCTCACTTCTTTGTTTCCTTCTTTGCAGCCTTGACGACACGGAAACTGGCGGGTTTAACTCGGCGCTAACGTTAGCTGCTCTGCATCGACAGATTGTAACAAACAAACATTCCCACACACAATGACGACATTCATATAACATGGCCGCGGCGTTGCCCTCCTGCTGCCCCGCAGAGTTTATCGTGTTACAGAACCAGAAACACATTTTTATTTGAAGAAATCCATGTAGCGACTGACGGTAGCCAGCAGCTAGCTGGATTAGCTCCGAGCTAAGGCCCTTCCCCACCCAGCTGCTCTCTGTAGCCTCAGAGTGTCCGAAAGTAACCACAGCAAACGCATGTTTTAGTATTCCGTTAAATTAACTCGGTAGCTGTCACATCAGCTATTGTCTAAATTAAAGTCAGCTCAGCTTTCCACGAAGCGACGTACACGCGAAGAGCGTTAAGGCCGCGGCGGGAAAGAGAGTGACGACGCTTTCACGGCGAAACGCTGCACTCACACCAAACACGAACTGTTCCCCAGAACCACATGTTCTGTTTCCAACACTGCCTGCTCTTCCTCCTCTCTGTCACAGCGCTGCTCGGACTGCGTTGTTGTTGTTGTTGTTGCGCCCGTCGCCCGCTTGTCTCTTATTCTAAGCCCACCTAGAGCATCGTAGCCGCAGATATATATCATAGCAGAGAGCTCCCTCTACGATTCGGCTCGGAGAGCTACAAAAATACCGCTATAGAAATGCTGCGCAAGGAGGCGACAGCTTCCCGGCTGGACGCTCACATCATTGCCATGTTGCATTGCACACATCTGTCGTAGTTTAAGTCAAAGGATCTATGCAGGCCTGACTTATACTACAGCCTCTCCAGCTTCCACCCAGTGAGCAGCATGAAGACATGCAGACAAACACATGTTAGGTGCTGTCATGGCACACACTGTGTGTTTGTCATGTTCAGTTAAAGCAGAATGCAGAGCTGGTTCTTTTTGCTGACCCTAACAAATCTAAAGTCCATCTATAAAATCCATCTTATCTGGTACTTTATTTGGTTGTTATTGTAAATTGTTGCCTTATCCAAAATATGAGTCATGTTGCTGGAACTGGTAAAGCACTCAAAGAGTTCAATCACGATGTGACCTCAATATTCAAATAGCTTTACCCCATGGCCTACACACAGTGCACAGACACAGACCCGTTCTTGGACCGGGGTCAATGTGTGGCAGTTCAGCATGGACTGAAAACAGCTAATAATCATTTGAGCTTGTGTAGTAATCATTTGAAACACGTCCATCACAAAGAACCTCTGCTTTTTTTATCTTACACAAAGCAGCTTTTCTGAACATCCGAGTATGGATCAAAATAGCATTATTCTTAAGACAGATACTCATAGTGATGTTGTGCCAAAGCTCCCAGAATAGAAGTCATGTTTAGTTTCCCATACTGTGTGTTACACTGAAGTGAAGTATGAATTGTGGCCCTGCATTCTAGGGCTGGTAACATTCCCCAGAAATTGAATTCGAATATTAGTCTTAAAAAATGGTCCGAATATCGAATATATTCGAATATTCTTAATTAATTAATTAATTAATTAATTATTTTCCCCCCGCGGAGAATAGGACTTGTAACAGTATTGTAACAGTACCCCGTTATATCCAACAGAGGGCGTTGCACTGCCAAATGTCAAGAAAAACAAACGCTGATTTATTTTCGGTCTTCAAACTAAATCCAAGCGTCATGTTCAACATGTTACATTTAGTGTAACTTCAGTGCAATTTATGCAAAACTGTACTGCTCATCGGGATCACTGGTGTGTAGCCTGCTCTTCATTGAGGTGGGGAGCGGGATGGGGTGCTTCCTTGTTGTGTCACGTGACTGCAGATAGCTAGCCTACAGGTCAGTAAGGGACGCACCATGGGACACAACGGAGGAGAATCAATGCGCGCGCTGCCCTGAGCAAATAGTAAATATTCGAATATTCATTTTTACGTTCGAATATACATATTTTTATCATATTCGAATAATATTCGAAATTCGAATATTAGTTTACCAGTCCTACTGCATTCACAGTTAGTCTGTCACAAAAGCAGCTCCGCAGTGATGTTCTGAGTGACATTATTAATACCAACAACAAACAAGAGAAGACAAGGAAAGTTTAGAAAGAATCCCTTTAACTGCCTGAATTTGGTTTAACCTACCTGAATGGATGAGTAGCTGTATGTTGAGTGACCCTGCTTCACTCCACTATAATACCATAGTATACTCCAGAGCTGGGGCGTTCTCAGCTGGTAAGCAGCAAGAACCCCTTCCAGGTTCACAGTCAGTCAGCAGCCTGTCTTGAACAGAGCAGTCAACACTGTCAGAAATGTGTATGCTGTTTAAGTCGCTCTGTTTTCATGTGAAAGAAAGACCTCCGAGTGTAGCTGTGTAACATGTCCCTCTTCCTCCTTCAGCTTGGCAGGGACAGTCAGACATTTGATTCAACAAAGCTCAGGGCTTTCAGCAGCAAAGCAAACTGGACATCACCTGTATCATAACTCTGCAGCACAGTCTACAGAAATCATGAAACCGGTCAATTTATCAATGCTGATCCAGGTAACCCTATTAGAGCTAAGTGCCAGCAATGTTACAGCAGTGCCTTGTTTGAAATGTTTCATCAAACACAGTCAGAAGTCAGTGCTATGTTGTTGTTGTTGTTGTGTTGGAATGGGACTGTATGTTCAAGGGGCGGCTTAGACAACCAACCATAATGTCAGCAGTTTGAGTGGCAGTTTAGAGTTTTAGATTATTTTATAGTAAATTGCATATCATAGCAGGATCTTCAGTGTGTGAACACAGGTGCACATCACAAGCTGAAACACACAGAAGGAAGTTGGAGTCTAGTGGATAAGGGCCTGGGTCAAAGGTCAGCATCATGTCTGGTGCTGAGAGTGCAGTACATTGGTTATACATATGTTAGTTAATTCTCCTGCTTTTGGATGCCTCAGATCAGTCAGCTGTCACAAAGCAGTTATGATTCCAGTGGATGGATGAAAAGGTTTTGTAAAACATTGCTACATAATGTTTGTTTCCACAACACTATATTTCAGTTCCTACCCAGCATGGACGGAGGGCCAACAGAGGGTGTTGGGGTGGTGGAGGTCCCAGCCAAAGACTTCCCCTCCATCCAGGCCGTTCACAGCCAGGACGCCATGGTGGCGGACCTCCTCCAGCAGGCTGCAGAGGCTGGGGGTGTGGTAGAGGGACAAGCTGGAGTCGTCCTGGAACAAGGTTCTTAATAACTGAATAACCGTCCCACAGTCGACATTCCATTTTTTGGGGAGAACATGGTCAACTGTTTCATTCATATCCTGTTTCAGGTCATGGGGAAGGAATGGTAGCAGCCACCCAGGCCCAGCAGCAGCTGATGGAAGGTGGGGTGGGGGTTGGTGTGGAAGGTGGAGCAGGGGTTGAAATGATGGTCATGGACTCACTGGATCCCACCCTGTTGCAGATGAAGACTGAGGTAAGCTGACTGTTGAGAGTGTTGTGTTTGATGTGATGGATGAAGTCATCTAGAACGATCTGTTGCTTTTTCACATCAGCCCATTCAAATGAATGATTGATTTCCAGGTGATAGATGCAGCAGTGGGAGGCTCATCAGTTGTTGGAGG
This sequence comes from Larimichthys crocea, assembly GCF_000972845.2. Taxonomy (NCBI): domain Eukaryota; kingdom Metazoa; phylum Chordata; class Actinopteri; family Sciaenidae; genus Larimichthys; species Larimichthys crocea. Next base: position 21,644,295 of record NC_040031.1, on the reverse strand, counting down.
AGTAGCGGGTGCTGCTCACCAAGCAACTGTGACAACAGTGGATCAGACTCAAATCATCACACTACAGGTAGGTGTTATTCTCACAGCGTGGCATCCCTAAGCTGGTAAGCATTAGTGATGTGCATTCTCAAGTGGTTTGTATTCACTCTCTAGAATTGATCTAGACTCAGGCTCTCTATGTCCTCAGGTGGTAAACATGGAGGAGCAGGCAGCTCTGGGTCTTGGGGAACTCCAGCTGGTGCAGGTGCCTGTTTCTGCCTCCACTGTGGAGGCCCTGCAGCAAGGCACCTTTGTGGACACCACTGCAATGCCAAAAGACGGTGACCCAGTCATCTGCCACACCCTGCCACTGCCTGAGGGCTTCCAGGTACACCAGCATACACATCCACAGGCTTGAACTCACACACGACACGACACTACACTGCGTTTGAAATTGGCAGCTCCATCACTTGATATTTTGGGCCGCTGGCTGAAATGCACTACTCAGTTCTATCACAGAGCATGAGTCACAAGAAGTTATTTTTGGCATTCTTAGACAGAGTGACTAATTATTCTGCTATCTAATGCCACCAAACCTTGTGTTACCCACACCGGTTTAACATTAATGTGTAGTTGCCTTTGCTTTAGTAAGACATGTAGAGATTTGCATTCAAATGTTTCATTGAGGCCAAAATACTGATCTATGGTCAGCTGTGCTGCATTTACTAAATATGTATCTGGCACAATGATATAAAAGGTGAGATCCAAATATTCAAGATTCAGGTTCAAAGCCACGGATCAGCTTAAATAATTGATAACTCAGGACATATGTAATGATAATAACGATGATGATGATTAAAAATAAATGCATTTGATGTGTAGGTGGTCAAGGTTGGTGCTAATGGGGAGGTGGAGACCGTAGAACAGGAGGAGGAGGGAGGAGAAGCCCACCATGAAGAGGAGGAAGATGAGGAGGTGGGGAACCAGCTGCTGGAGGAAGGGGAGGATGAGCCCATTCAGCCTCCAAACGATGACCCAAACTGGGCTAAGGACCCAGACTATCAGCCCCCGTCTGGAGCTATCAAGAAGACTAAAAAGGTAAGATAGTTGCGTGTTATCGTTTTCTTTTTTTTTCTTCTATATGTTCTGTTGGCAGTAGTTGAAGTGAACCTGTACAACAGACTGACAGGTGGCGGGTCTAATGGCTTGCTGTTTATCCAGGGTAAAAAGAGTCGTCTGCGTTATGCTGAAGGAGATAAGGACATGGATGTTAGTGTCTATGACTTTGAAGAGGAACAGCAGGAAGGCCTTTTGTCTGAAGTCAATGCTGAGAAAGTGGTGGGCAACATGAAACCACCCAAACCCACCAAGATCAAGAAGAAAGGTGGGAACCTGCTGACTTTCTCTGAGCCTGTTAGTCTGACACATGATAAGACTTTTGTTGTGATGAAAACATTTTATTCTGTTCAAAGGAACAATTGGACACAAAGTGTAACTGAAGACACTTATTGAAACGTGTATGAAGAGTTTGAGTTCAGCTCTACATGTGATGTTTCACAGTCATTGTTTTTCCCTGACACTGTGATAGAAGCATTGTTATTGAATGTGTGTGTGTGTGTGTGTGTGTATGTCACTGTTGTGTGTTAGGAGTGAAGAAGACGTTTCAGTGTGAGCTGTGTAGCTACACGTGCCCTCGACGCTCCAACCTGGACAGACACATGAAGAGCCACACCGACGAGAGACCTCACAAATGTCACCTGTGTGGAAGAGCCTTCAGGACTGTCACCCTGCTAAGAAACCATCTCAATACACACACCGGTATACACACACACATTTATACAAATGTTAAGAGGAGACACGAGAATGATTGAGTTGTTTTCACTGTGCGAGGATAGCTTCCACTTCCACTTGATGTTTTTGATTTATTCAGGAACTCGTCCACACAAGTGCACAGACTGTGATATGGCTTTTGTGACTAGCGGCGAGCTGGTTCGTCATCGCCGCTACAAACACACACATGAGAAACCCTTCAAATGCTCCATGTGTGACTATGCCAGTGTTGAGGTAAGACAAGCTTCTGTATGTTTGATGTATCACATTTACTACACTAATCCACATGTTAGGACAGATAAGGCAAAGGAAAGAAGTAGTAAACAACTATTCTGTTCTAGGAGTCCAAAAACGATGCTGCACTGCACTGACTAATGCAAATAATGGCTTGACATGACATTCTCTTCTTTTCTTGTGTTTTGATATGTGACTATGTGTTTGTGTGTGGATGATGTATAGGTGAGCAAATTAAAGCGCCACATTCGATCCCACACTGGTGAGCGTCCATTCCAGTGCAGTCTTTGCAGCTACGCCAGCAGAGACACATACAAGCTGAAGAGACACATGAGAACACACTCAGGTAAAACTGACACCATGACTGCCTCTTTAAATCAAATCAAATCAGTTTTATTTGTATAGCCCAAAGTCACAAAGTACATTTGCCTCAGAGGGCTTTACAATCTGTACAGGGAGTGACACCCTCTGTCCTTAGACCCTCGGTTCCAGTGAGGAAAAACTTGCCCACAAAAAACCTTTAACAGGGAAAAAATGTGGAAGAAACCTCAGGAAGAGCCACAGAGGAGGGATCAGAGGAGGCAAAAGCAGTGAAGAGAATTCAGGCACAGAGATATATTGTGGAAAACGTTATTAGAGCCCGACCAATATAACATTTTTGAGACGGATACCATTTTTTTTGAAAAAGGAAACTCACAGGTTAGTGATCATTTTTGAACTGGAATGAAAAGATACCGGTGTTGTGGATTGTGCACTAATGTTTCCAACAATATGACTCCATGTGCCTGCAAACACCAAAGGCTGCTTTAATATTCAGCTAACTTTAAATGTTAAATTAAAATAAAAGATGTAAATGTCCAACAAGTCTAGAAATGAACAGTAAGAGAAACGCATCATAGACCTGATAGACCTGCAGCACCGCTGCTCAATAATAAGACCTGACTGATGAATCAGTTGTCCACTCAAGCTCAAGCTCTGAAGATCAGTTGTTACACACTCTTTGCATCCTTTAAAATAAACAACACAATATTAAACAGAGATGATCCTGTTCAATCCTCTTCTCAGGAGAGAAACCATATGAGTGCTACATCTGCCATGCCAGATTCACCCAGAGTGGAACCATGAAGATGCACATTCTGCAGAAACACACAGAGAATGTGGCCAAATTTCACTGCCCACACTGTGACACTGTCATCGCACGCAAGAGTGACCTGGGTAACACACACACACACACACACACACATCCTTAGCAGACAGACAAGATAGTTTACTGTGCCATGTTGTTTTAGTGCTCTAACGTCTTCCTCTGGTCATCATGTGGATCTGCAGGTGTTCATCTTCGTAAGCAGCACTCGTTTATTGAGACTGGAAAGAAGTGTCGTTACTGCGACGCTGTTTTCCACGAGCGCTACGCTCTGATCCAGCATCAGAAGTCCCACAAGAATGAGAAGAGGTTCAAATGTGACATGTGCGACTACTGCTGCCGCCAGGTGTGTGTACGCTACTGTGTTTGTGGAGTGATGAAGGAAATGATATTAAAAGACTCTGAGTTCTAGTTTACAGTGTTCACCTCTTCGTTTTAGTTTAGCCTTACCATGGCTAATGGTGTACTTATAATGGGTGTATAGACTTGCGTGTATAACTGGTTTTTAACCATGCTGCTGGGTCTAGGAGCGCCACATGGTGATGCATCGTCGAACCCACACCGGAGAGAAACCCTACGCCTGCAGCCAGTGTGAGAAGACCTTCAGACAGAAGCAGCTGCTTGACATGCACTTCAAACGCTACCATGACCCCAACTTTGTCCCCACCGCCTTTGTCTGCCCCAAGTGTAGCAAGACCTTCACCCGCAGGGTAAGGATGGCTCTTTTTCTATCTGTCACAGTCCTGAAGTGAGCTCCTAAGTGGTTCAGTGTGGGCTAACAACTTACAAAGGTCAACAGACTGTCTAACTGTGTCCATGTAGAACACTATGGCTCGCCATGCTGAGAACTGCAGTGGCGAGGTGGAGGATGCTGAGAACGGAGCTCCAACCCCAAAGAAAGGAAGGAGAGGAAGAAAGAGGAAGATGAGGAGCAGAAGAGACGAGGATGACAGCGGTGAGAATTTGAAGTCGTATGCAAGTGTGGGTGTGTGCCAGCTCAGAATAGCTTTGGATGTCTGTCTTTGTGTCTGTTTCAGAGGAGGATCATGCTGAACCAGACGAGGAGGAGGACGACGACGACGAGGGCGAGGAGGAGGCATCACTGCTACAGGAAGAAGATGAGGCAGAAAGCATGGAACTGGACCAGGCCCCTGCCGCCATCCCAGTACCAGCTCCTGACGAGCCACCAGTTAAAAGGAAAAGAGGACGACCCCCCAAGAATGCCCCCAAGCCCCCAACACCCAGCAAGTCAGTTCGGGTGGCCGCCAAGACAGCTGCTTCTGGTGAGATCACAAAGTGTCAAAGTGTTAAACACCATGGAGATGTGTTGGCTTAGCTCCTGAACGTAGCACTCAGGTGTGTCTTCTCTGTTCTGTAGCTGCTGCCATCATCCAGGTGGAGGATGAGAGCACTGGAGCCGTGGAGAACATTATAGTGAAGAAGGAGGAGGGTGACACCTCTGCAGCGACACCTCTGGAGCAGGGAGTGGCCCTCACTGTGGAGGGGGTGGGGCTAGATGGGGAAGGGGTGGAGACTGTTGAGCTGGCTGTGAATGAGGAAACAGAAGCTGCTGCTGCCAACGGAGATCTGACACCAGAGATGATCCTAAGCATGATGGACCGGTGAACACGTCACACACACGTAGCCGGACTCTGAGTGAAATTGGCAAATCCACATTAAGTACATTAACCACACCCTGGGCCATTTCGCCTCCATCCAAGCTGCTGCACAAAGAAGGGAAGCCGCATGTAAATACTTAGACCCAGTATACGTCTATATACATCAGCCTACACACACACACACACACCAGTGTCATCTCCTCATCATATACAGATATCGTCCAAGCTAATGAGACTCTGCTCTAAACCCTGTTTTCAGTCTTCTGGATGAATCATTGTGTCTTTTGCTACTTGTTTCTACCCAAAGCCACATCCTGTGTCAGCCTACCCACACACTGCAGTTCATCTTCAGCTCCTCTGTCGCTCTGCCAAAAGGAGACGTTGAGATCTACCTTCACTTTTCACTTTGATCTTCTGCTGTCCTGCTTGCTGTTCTTACAACTCTGCTGATTTAGCAAATTCCAAGCCTTTCTATGTGTGTATATATAGATATAAATGTAGTTTTTCCAATCAAACGTAGTATATGGTACTTGAGTGTGCCTCTGAGATACCACTTGCTTTGTCATATGACCCCCCCCAAAGTCCGATTTCTCTTGGCCTGTGTGAACTCATGGTCCATGTTGTGGTGGTGTGTGGTAACACTGGGCACCAGCAGATCAGGTCAGCTGAACTGAAGTCACTTATGTTTCCATCAACATATTTTTATATGCAGACAGATTTGACGCTAGCTTTAGGTGTTGGAGGTGGAAAGATTTTTCCTGAGTAAGTTATGATGCAGCAGACATTGAAGTCACATGACTGATTGGCTGTTCGTTCATCAAGATGGCCCCACACAGATCTGGTGAGAGCATGGATACACTTTTGACTTCCTCTTCTCTGCATTGTTTGGCACTGGCTCACTGAGCTTTTAATCCTGACTGCAGACTGCATGTCTCATGTCACAGAGCTGTTGTGGATGAAAATAAATTCATTGTTTTTTTTCTTTCGATAATGTTCTCAGTTAATGGAAACACAGCTTGTGCTAACTGTTCTTCAGCTATCTAGTTGATGTGTTTAGCGTCCATGCTGCCAGCACCCAGCCTCGTTCTCATGGAAACACGCCTTCAGTCAGCTCATAGAAAGTGATACTTGAGATCGCTGCTGATGTAGTTTCCCAGCACAGACATAGAAGAACATTTGAAGTGCTTCCTGTCTTCTCCTACCATGATGGAAGATGTTTGTCTCTTGTTCCACACTTTAAAGGAGGAAGTAGATAGTTAGCCATCACATAAACCGAATGATCCAGTCCACAGAATCCTGATTTCACATTGTACTGTAGTTTTTTTTTTTTTAACATTCCAAATTTTAATTCACTTGAAATTATGTCTCTGCATCCCAATCATTTCAAATCAATTCACTTTGTGCTCAGCTGTCCAAGACCAGATTGTGAATCAGTGTGTTGATCCCAAAGTAATCAACTATTACCAACTGTGGCAGGTGCTTTGAATTGAAATCCACATTTTAAAGCTTTTTTTTTTCTTCTTCAGATTATTGGGAATTCTTATTTCTGTTTTTAAACAGCTGATGTTGGAAATGTGAAGGTTTTCCAATGAACCTCCAAACTCCCAGTCCTTCCACTGCTCAGTGAACCACTATCCTCTTTCTGTCCGTGTTCTGTCGCTCACAGCTGTTTGTAGTTGTCACTGCATTTCAGTCCAGTGGTTTGGCAGAAGCTTTGGCCCAGATGTGTGTATTGAAGACTTAAAGCCGTGGAAAAACTTGTATCAAATGAAGTTCAGCTAGTTCATTGTGTTAATAACAATATGGCCACCTTCTTTGTTGACAGGTTTTCATTCTGTTTGGAAGATGACTGTTGTATTTTGTTTGCTGTTCTATGTAACTTAACATGGACTAACTTGCAGTTCCACTCAGCGTGAGCTTTCAGTCATCTGATACTGAGACATGTCCTCATGTTTGCCCCGGCCACTCGCTCCAAAGTAAGTCCTCATGGTATGTACACAAACACAGGACTGAAGCACTTGTGTGAGTCGAAGTTGGACCAGTTGATTAGAGTCTTGTAAAATTAGACGAGGACTGAAAGCTCTGAAGTGACAGTTTGTCCACAGGTTCTTTATTAGACCAACCTGTTATTGTTTGATGGAACAGATTTCACCTGTGACATAACATTGTCACATGACCACAGTCCAAAAAAGAAACCATGGAAACAGAAGAGTGCCAAGATGCGTCTGGAGAGAAGTGTCTGAAGAAACCAATGTTCATGTATTGATGTGACACTTAAGTGAGGAGACGAGCTCTCATTCTGTAACACAAAGAACACAATGTTCTGTCATTTGTCATGTTCTTGTTCTGCAGGTGGATGGATGACTTCTTTTCTTTTTGTTTGTTTGCACATTTGTTTTGGCAGAAGAATTGAAAGAACAGTTTTAAGAAATCTTTGTCATGTCATCTTTGAACTGAGCTACTGTACAGCTGGTGAGAAATAAAATCATCCTAACAGGTGATCACGTCTGCTGCATGCTTCTGCTCTGTCCAACACTCAACCTGTGTGCTGACAAGGATGGAAACAGTTAGGCATTGATGGACATTATTAGAGATCCCTTCAGATAATAGTAATAATAATCAGCTGTCAGATAAGTTTAATGTAGTTACATTTTAGATTTTAAAAAAAAGAAACATTCGTAGTAGATTGTAAAATATGTATTGTTACAGGTTAAACAACCCTAGAGTATATGGAGACTCTACCTTAACCAGAACTGACATTAAAATGCCTCCAACTCATCAAATGGTCCATAATAATAATTTATATTAATAATGCAGCACACTGTCAGTAATACTTCTCAGACTTCATTGGTTTATCTTACTTGTGCACTTCTGTGTGAATGACCTCCAATAAAGGTTTTGTATTCTCCTTCAGCTCCTGCATGACTGAGGCCCCTGTTTGAAATGTACAAGTCATGTTAGTGCCCCCTGGTGGTTAGAGGCCAGTGGAAAGGCCTCACTGCTACAGAGCACATGTCTGCACAGTAAACAGCAACAGCATTTTCTTTGGAGTTGTTCATCCAGTGAGATGACCTTTTGCATTTCTATTTGCCATATTTGACTATTAATGAAGTGAATATTTCTTCAAACATCTCAAACAGTTTGAAGCTCAACTGAAACTGCACATTTCCTGGCTGTGGTGTGTTTCTTGATGTGGGAGGTTAAATGAGGTTCCTGCGAGCTCAATTTTCTCTACGTTCACTATCATACTGACTCACAACATGGAACAGGATGTGTGTGTGTGTGTGTGTGTGTGTGTGTGTGTGTGTGTGTGTGTAATTTCGTAGCAACAATGTGTGCAGTAAGTAAGAAAAGTGACGTGAGTGTACACGTAAGCTTAAGTGGAAAAGAGAGAGTGTGGGTTCTATGCAGAAGTGCATCTATGAGAATGAGGCTGATGTTGGTGATGAGTGTGTATGGCCACACCTATACACCCTGCACTCTCTGATTTCTGCTGCCACGCACCGACACCTGCCTCCTCTGATCTCTCTACAGTATGATTACTGTCTCATTTCGATAGGATTTACATATTAAGCTCTAGTGTTTCTTACTATTCTTTCTTTCCTTTGTGTTGATAATGTGGTGTGAAACTCTCAGCCTGACCAGTTTTCTGTCAGGATAGTTCACTTCTGTTGGAGGTGGGACAATGTAAGCACAGTAAAGGACCAAAGCCTAACTTTATGTGGAGTTTTCTATCGATACCAGCATTTTATTGAAGTCTACAGTATGGAGCCCATCTCTCAGAACCTGCGAGGTAAGAGAAGCCAACATCATCATCAACAACATCAGTGCCAATAACCGACAGCTGTAAAGGGCCATACTACTGTTGCCGCATGTTTTACATTTATTTATTTCAGTTCTCTGTGTAGTCAGGTTCACCTAGTTAAAGTGATGCAGTCTAACCTCACAGGCCTGTAACAAATGCTACCTTCATGAAGCTTCTAATGTTCAGACTTTTAGAAAAGATTGATTCCACTTTCTCCTTTAGCCACTCAGTTCCTGTCCTGCAGGTGGAGAAGCTTTTAAAACAGACTGTGAGGAGTTCATGTGTCAATGCTGCTTTGTATGTGTGTTTCAGAGAGAGCACACTTCACAGTTAAGTCAGTTTGTAATTACAAAGGTCAAACGTACTCACATTGCACAAAAGTCAAATTATTCGTAAAGGTTAGCCACTCTGCCCTCGGCTAACAGCTGTGTTTCCACTCTAACAGTCAGTGACAGCAACTGACAAAAAGAAGGAAACATGACTCAACCTGTGGTTTAGTAACAATGTTATGAAGCGAGCACAGAGAGGGGAAAGAGTTAAGAGGCTGAAGAGTTAATGAAATAGTTTTTCTGTTATTTGACTGATATGTGTTGCTCAAAATAAAACACTTTATCAGGAACAGCAGAAGCAAAGTCTTTCAGAAACTTGACATTTAATATGCAAATCTTCGGAGGCGTCCCCTGCACAAACATGTCTGTGAAAACCTCAAAATGTAGCCAAGGGAGAGGTGGAAGTACCAGCGTGTCACCCAATACAGAACTGAATTGTGAATATTTCACAGATGTATTATTTCAAGTCACTGATTTAACACAACTGAATGAATTTCAATGTGGTACATATCAGAAATAAACTGACAGTGTTGATCTGCTCATTCTGTGCGGTTCAACAGCTCCATGCATTGCTTACACAGGTTGTAACGAGTCAGCGGTTTCAATGTGTTATCGAAACCACTTCTTTTGAAAAAAAAAAAGTAAAGTTTGTGCGTTTTATAACTGACAGCCTGACAGGGTGTGTTTCCTTTCACTTCTTTAGTTACTAACCAGTACATTTGGTTTAAGGGACGAGTGACAGCAGAATATGCTGTGTCACTTTTGAGGAGCATGGTTATAGAAAATAGAAAATTAGACAAAATTGGGCCAATCAATGAATCAAACAAACAAACAACACAAATTGACACTGAAGTTCCCAAACTCCATCCATGAATTTACTTTTGCCTCCATTAGTCTCCACCAATCAATGGCTAGCCCATCTAATGTTGTCCCAAAATGATTATTATAATATAGTTTGAGCGAGCCTTTAAAGAGAGCATGTGTCTGTACACCAAACCTTCTGTCCCAGCAACCTACAGCTGGTACACTTCTTACATACATGCCTCATACAAATCAAGCTTCATCATAAAAGCAGCAAGAGTTGACCCTAACTCACAAACCATTCACTGATTTCAAAGGTCCATTGTGAAAGATTAAGGGGTCTGTGTTTACAAAATATTAACTAATAACTATGTTACATTAACCTACAATAGCCTAGAAGCAACAAACTAAACATTGTCTCTAGATAGGTCCTTTCACATTTTTTGAGCAGTGCACAGCCACTGTAGTTTCTCATTCACACTAGGAAGGAGAGGGTGATGCGGCATGGTCAGAATCAACATCTACACTGTGATATGCCACTAAATCCTACACACTGGATCTGAAGTATCTGGAGTAGTCCAATATCTTACAGAAGCATCAAGCTTAGACAGCTGCTAACCCTTAAGAACAGGTTTCCACAAAGTCAGATTTAAAGAAAGTCCCATGTAGTTGGGTCACTGCATGTGTGATACCTCTTAATAATGCTGCCAAATGTGTGCTGGCAACTCAAGGAAACAATCAGGCTTCCACCATACAAAGCACTGAGAAAAAGAGTCAGTCATTATATATCAAGCCTGGTGCAGGAATGAAGACAAAACTGTACTGACTGTTTGTGTGTGTGTCCGTGGCTCTGTGAGCAGATCAGATCTCAGAGCTGCTGAAGCCACATAGAGTGTGTCTCGTGATGCCTGTTGTCCTCAATCACTCCGGTCAGTCATGTGGGAGATCGGCCAAAAGGTTTTTGGTGAGTGAAGGACAACATTTCTAAACTCTCTATCTAATACTCAACTGATTATGCTAACTGTACATTAAAAACAATATGATGTATTTGATTAGTAGAGGTGTATGTGAAGTCCTGTTTGATGTCATTGTAAATGGTAGACTATATCATTTACCTGTGCTAAAGTGGAAACCCTGAAGGTTCACTGTGTGTCACATAGTTTGTGTATTTAGTTACATTTCATCCAGATCTACAATATCTGCAGACTATCAAATGCAATATACAACAACCATACTGTTCCTGTCTGGGGCACTATAGGTCTGTCAGTCCATGGCTAATGTGTTGTCTCTCTCCTTCTATCATCTCCTATCGTCTCTGTCTTAGGTACTGAGTCTATGGAGGGGTTACCTGGTTATAAACAAACAACCTGTCAGGGTAAATCACAACTCAAACATCTGTCAGCACGTTTTATGATGATGTTTAACCTGTTAGACTGCTTATTCCAATACATGTAAGAGACTGCACACTGGGAACGAAGATGTTATGCTACATCCAGTTCTTTATATATCCTGCAATGTGAAATATGCATTTTTAAGTGACATTATTTAAATGACAAACTGAGAAGCTTATGGGGAAAATGCACTGCTAGATAGGCTGGGATGAGGTTCTGACGTATTTGAATCCTTCTGTCCTCACTGACACGGTGGACAACACCCCTGTGACTCTGGAGAGTTCAGACCTCATGCTGATCAGGTTTTGGTGGAACAAAAATACTTCCTGCAGTATATTCATACAAAACCAAAATGGACAGAGAGATTTTTACCCCCACACTCACTAAAAAGTCACATTTGAGTTTAATTTCAGCTTCTCCCCCTCCTTGTCGCGTGCGCGCGCGCGTGTGTGTGTGTGTGTGTGTGTGTGTGTGTGTGTGTGTGTAGGTGGAGAGCACTTTCAGCTACCTGGAGATTTCTTCCATCAACATTCACAGTCTTACAGAGGTACATTCTTCTTTTTAATCAAAATCATCCAAACCTAAATGAAGTTTTTCCTTTTCCATATATTTCTATGCATTTATACATGTGTTGTTGTTTAGTAGATGTCATTTAAATCAGAAAAAAGCTAATAAGACATCAATACAAAGTAATGGTGAAATATTGTGAGATGAAAAAATGTTTTTGCTGAGAGTAAACATTACAGATGTATGACATCCATGTATGTGTTGGTTGCAGATTGTATTGGAGACAGACAGGCAGATTCTGTCCTTCAGTGTACTGCACATTAAGGACCTTGAGGACATGGTCAGTCACATGACCGCCTCACTGAAGAGGATCTTCCCTGATTCATCTCCAGGGTGGGTCTCACTCCACAACGTGCTACACGTGTTCACATCCTGATAAGAAGATAACATGCATACTTAACGTTCCTCTTTGGGATTCAAATGCAGAAGGGAAAGTGTTAATTGGACAGTGTCCAGATGGGTGATGAGTGGAAGTATAATCATAATATACTCTGTGACCTGTATGGATATGTATTGTGCACATCCATGTTCACATTTTCATGACCCATGAACACCACCCTCAGGCTCTACAGGCTGACTTCAATTCACAGATGCTGGACATCATCATGTTAGCGTTTCGTTTAGAGTAACACTTGTGTAAGTGTGTCCATGTAAAGCCTCGCAGTGTGAAAAAGAACACTTGTACTTCAATCTCCAGGAAGCTGTTGAAGATGATTCCTCCAGATCTCCAGGAAAGACTCCTCACACAGATGGCTGTCATAGAGCAGCAGCTGAGCAGTCAGCCTGGCTTCTGTGGTGTGTAAACTGCATTTATCTCTCCAACGTGCTTTACAGTTTATACCAAGTTGGTACATGCTATAAAGATCTTGAGAAACATTGGGTGTCATGATATGTTGATGTGTTGATGTGTTGATGACATGTAGTGAACACATCAACACATTATGACACCCCATGTAGAGAGCATCTTCTTCTGTTATTCTGTAGAGTCTGTATATCTGTCATGTCATCTGTTATTAAGAAAGCTGCATGAAGTGTTAGCTTTGTCCTGATTTCACAGACAGTGTTTGAATGTGTGTGTCCCTCAGGAGGATTCTCTGATACCTATGCTGCTCTGTGTGATTTCAATGAGATGCCATCTAGAGAGGAGATTCAGTGGGTAAGTCACCGCTGTCACACAGCATGAAACACTTTAATGTACCATGTGTATCAAAGGAAAAAACTCAGTGACACTTCATAGCCACTTGAAAATAAGCAAACCTCAGCAATGATGTATCCAATGAAGCACAGCGATCTGTTTTGGCAGGATGTTGACAACATCTACCACATCAACAACTGGAGACACTTCAACCTGCAGGACTTCAGCCACTTAGACAGCAGGTGTGATACAGAATGGTGCTGTTTGATCCAATCCAAAGTTCACATACTCTGTTTAAACTCCTCTCCTTGTTTCTCCACTCATTCCTCTCAGGGACTTGGCATTAGCAGTAGCTGCTCTGTCTTTCAACCAATGGTTTACCAGGATCTACTGCAGAGAACTCAAACTGGTACAGTCAGTCTTTCATCAGTTCATTTGTGTGGGTTTTTCTGTGGCTGTGAAAATATTGTAAGTAACGATGCTGTCATCAGCAACTTACAGATCATGCAATTATAGATACAGGATCAGAAAGCAACGACAAATCAAAACGACCACATGATTGACATGAAAACTATAATGAATGTATGGAAATGATACGTTGAACGTTAGCAGACCCAAAGCGCAAACACCAGCAGCTTAAGCAGTTTACTGAAGACAGAGGTGAAAACAAGTTGAGATCTCGATGGAATCCAAAACAGTGCAGGGGTCTGTCTACAAACAGGAGCAGAGATAGGACAGGGTTGGACACTAAGTTTGCCATAGTGCTTTTACCACGAGGCATGCTGAACCATGTGGCAGAGGCTGGAAGGCTGAACCGGTCTTTTATCCGGTGCCGGTTGTTTAGATCATTGGAAAACGTTGAGGTGAAAGAGGGAACCAGAGGCCAGAGAGACAGAGACACAAAAGGGCGGGAAAACACAGGAAATAAGCTTCATCATACACACACACATATAGAAGTCTTGAGCTCTTTATGTACTCATGTATACACATGCAGCAAAAAAAAAACTAAGGGCAGCAGTGTTAATCATCTGCATTCTGGTCTGAGTAGTTTTTGATTGCCACCACTTCCTAATTCTGTCATAATTCTGTCATTCTGTGTCCTGTTGATGGCACAAATTATTATTGAGAAATACAGGAAGAGATTGGGACTAAGTTGCTGCTGTGCAGTGACAATATGTAGTAGAAATGAAAGCCTGCAAAAGTCTCCTTGAGTTTCTCTGAACTGAATAGTTTCCACTCATTGTGTGGACTGTCTGTCTCTCTGTCTTCTTCTTCTCAGTCAGTGGACGTCCAGCAGCAGCTTACATTCCTGCTGTCCAGGTCTCCCAGTCTGGAGGAGCTCTCACTGGAGACCAGTGGACTCAAACTGTGAGTTTGTGTGTGACTGTGTGCAGATATATAAGTGTAGCAAGGCAGGTAGGTGCTGCGTGCCAGAATACCACACAGGTGAGGAAAAAGACATTTTGAACGCTCAAAGCGTTGCTTGCAATGGTCATTTGAGCTCCAGGCAGTTTGCCTTTGTGGTCTTTGGACTTGCATGATTAAAAAGTGTCCAAAGTGTCGTGATCTCGGGACCCCGAGTAATGCAGATATGTTTCATGATTCCTAATACCACTTAGAGAGGATGCAGTCTTTACAGCTGACTTGTTTCTGGATGTTTTCCAGTCTGTTGCTTTCTGTCAGCTTGTGATTTGAATGTGCACACACAGACCTGAACCACAGAGTTTGGAAAATAAGAAAGATGGAAACATTTTCTCACATTTAATGTGAGCAGGCTGTTTCTGAGTCTAACTTAAAGTTTAGTTTACAGATGAACCTTGTCATTGTGCTGCAGGGACTTTGCATTGAAAATGGCAGCTGCCCTCAAGGAGCACACCTCCTCCACCCTGCAATCCATCAACCTCTCAGGAAATCCAATCGAAGACAAAGGTGGGCTTTTTCTATCTCATGTCTATAAGCAGAGTATCAGAATGGAGCAGTTGTTCAAAGCCACGTTCTATTGTGAGCCAAGTAGCCAGTTTAACTTTTTGTCTTCCCCTGTGAAGGTTTGAAGAGAGTCTATAGATACACATGATACAACAAGGAATGTCATCCATGTGTGTGTGTGTGTGTGTGTGTGTGTGTGTGTGTTCATTCCTAGGTGTGATAGCTCTCAGTCCGGAGTTGGGGAATCTAGCTGAAGGACTCAAGCATCTTTCTCTGTCCCGTGTATCAATGACTGCCAGAGGTATACACAAAAACACACAATACATCTTATGACATACTCACGTTGGTGTGTTGTATCTCCTCCTGCTCTTCTCCTCAGAATGAAGCAAGACAGTGGGCTGTGATTTTAGGGATCTGGAACCATCAGTGTCATCTTAAACTAAATGCAATTATATCTTTCATCTATCTTCCTCCGACAATGTAGTCTGATCTGTTTGCAGGTCTTGGCTGTCTGAGTCAGGTGTTATCCTCCAATCAGCTGTTCTCAACATCTCTGAGCCACCTCGATCTGTCTGGGAACCCCGGCAGCCTGGTTACTGAAGAGGCTACGGTATATTCTGCTCTGTGTGTGTCTTACATGCATGTCAAATGTTGTGGACTGAAGACATGACTTTACATATAAGAATGCACACATGAATGCATCCACAATACACATACAGAGAATGTGGAGACATCCAGGTACGGTACCGTTCTGGCTCGATGGCTGGGTTCACTTTTGCTGCGAGCGTGAAAAATGAAGGAAAGTAGGGGTGCCTATAAAATACTGATTGTGAACTTGTGTTGCAGTTTCTCTTCAGGTTCTTGTCCAGAACTAACTCTCTGTCTCATCTGGACCTCAGTGATACCAACTGCCCACTGGACACGGTCAGTGAGAATCTGTACAGTTCTATCTGTTCCCCCTGATTTTACATGAAACACGCTATCATCAGGGAGGAAGGAGGTGGACATGATTTTCATCATGTGGAGTGGTTTCAGGTGCAGTTCGTGTTGGAACTATTTGATACTGTCCAAGCTCTACAAACACAGTACAGGCAGCTGTCCCGTGCACTGGGCTCTGGGCTGCTTATGTAGGTGTTCTTTCCTGTCACCCACTCATGTTATCAGAATAACATGCAGATGGAGAACACAATGACTTCTTTTTTGAAGACACTGACAGCATAATAAGGCAACAGTACTGCCTTAAATGAGTTAGCATAGTAAACAATGACTCCAACTGTGTCAGAGACTATATACAGTATATGAAATCCACTGCACAGCACAACAGAACCAGCCTCTATGACCAAATGGCTGCTGTGGCCCAGCAGACTCCACTGACAAAGCCAGTAGTTTTTTCACTTTACACAACATTCACCAGCTCTGCTTTGGTCAAAATAACCCTTAATTCACTAATGTAGACAAACAACAGTCTCTTAGTCTCAGCCTATTACTTAGGCCTCTCTCTCTTCGTGCTCATACCCTGTCATTGTCTCTTGAACTTCTGTGCATAACACTCATTCTAACTTTCCTTTGCAGTTATTTGTGTCCCTGTCTGCTGGATGTTGTTACAAACTGATGCACCTGAACCTGGCCAGGAATCCTTTCAGCCACAGGTCAGCTCCACTCTTCCACTTTAACAATGTTGGCGCTCCTCATTTTGTCCTCAGACCGGATCACAATCACAATACTATCCATCCTACGTACCGTGTTGTGTAGATGTATGTGTATAGATTTTCAATAGAAGCTCCTTCATTTCTTATGATGTTACACCTGTTCTGCTTCATTTACACTAACACCAGGAGCACACAGAATGGGAATGGACACAGCATTAAATGAAGCCATTAAAGCGGCATTAAGTAGGATTTGGTATTTTTTGAACTGAGGGAGGGAAGATGGAGCTGAGCTGGAAGGTGAAGCTCTCAATTTTCCAGTCCAGTCATGAGCTTTTGGTAGTGACTGAAATAATGAGAGCAGGTGGATTCAAACAACCTCAGTGAGTTTCCTCCACTGTTTGGCCGGGCTTGTTGTGGTGGTTCAGGCATCTGATTAGGATGCCTCCTGGGCGCCGGAATGTGTTGCTGGGGAGAAGAGTGTCTGGAGCACCATGCTAAACCTGCTGCAACCGTGACCCGATGGTTGGATAGGTGGATGGTATTTGTTGTGATTTCTTGCCTCCAGTTTCAGAGTGTAATCCCACTGTGGTAAATATGTTGAGCTGTACTCGAGTATTTGTTCTGATTACATTACTTCTGATCAAAAACATTACTGTGCTAACAGCCAATCATCAACCAGGTCACCAACAGCAGACCCAGCAGCAGCTAATATCACTGACTAGTCCAGCAGCAGTCAGCCCAGCTCGCCGTCTGTCTTTCAGCCTTTTATTTCACCAAGCTCTCACCAACCACTGAAAGTCAGTCCCAGAATGACTTCCAGCCAGTTGGAACTGCTCTGCGTCTGGCATATTCTTGTTGGAGTCGAGTGGAGGCCTGCTTCTGAGACGTTTCTGAAACACACCACAGTGCTTTTGGTGGGGGTTGAAACATTGACCAGAATGGCTATGATTAGCTCCGGTGGCCATGGCGCACACAAAACACATCCAGTGGAATTTAGGCTTGTACTCTTGTCCAGCAGCTTCTTGATCCCTCACCTTTCTTCTTTTTGGCCAATGATGTCCTCTCTGCCTCTGCCATGCCTTAGCTGACCGTGGGTCTTTTTCCCACTCGCCCATCTCCAATTCTGGTGCCCATTCCAGTATTACTCCATTTGTATTTCCCCCCTGAAATACAGGAGGTGAGCCTTCGCTTCACCTCCAAAGCACTTGTTTCACCAGTATAAACACTACTCCGCAGCTACATTTAGATGACCTTTCTGACTACTTTGGTGATTAAATAGAATTCATGTCATCTATTCAAGCACAGTTTCTTGGCTTGGTTGGGAGCTACATGAAAAGATATCATTGACACATTTGTGTGTGTTGATTGTGTAGAAAGGTGCGGGAGGTGACCAGGAGCATTCGAGAGTTCTTCAGTCAGAGCTGTGAACTAAGATACGTGGGCCTGTCTGCAACCAAACTACCTCCACAAGCTCTCAGGTGTGTTTAATCTCGATGTAATAGCTTTCTTTTTGGAACATAAATGTTAGTTCTTGACCAGAGGAATTATAGGTTTGACAAAACACTGACATTTGTAACTCCACTAATAACTAAAACCCAGCAGAGCCTTTCTCTACAGCATGTCCTGTGGGTCATTTCATATGTTTAAACAAGGAGGGGTTTCTAAAATCATCTATGTTGTTGTTAATAGCTGGCACAGGCATTACAATAACAGGACAGAGTGGAAAGTAGAAGGTAGACAGCCATAACTATGTCATTTTGTGTCTAACGTACATAATAGTAAGCATCTGAAAGTATTAAGAGTCTGTTTTAATCCAGGTTTGAATATTGTCATTTAAATAACATTGCAAAGCAAACTAATTCTCAATGTCTGTCTAGCTGCTTGTTTCGTCCTACCATCACCATTATTATCAAGTGAGTTTACATACAGCAGCCCTGAAGGCTTCTGTATCACATCGTATACGTAGCAACAAAATCCTGTTAGCTGTGGGGTGAAAGGTGCCAAAGCAGCTCTTCTATATTTGATGTATAGACTTTTACATATGCTTTGTTCTGCCATTAGGTTGTTACTCCAGGGTCTGGCAACCAATCCCCGTCTCTTTGGGCTAGAGTTGGACCTCAGCAGCTGTGAGGTACACGACACACTGACACAAATGCAAAAAACACCTTTTTGCTTGTGATGACAAGTAGAAGAAACCACTGTGTGTATGTGTGTGCATGTGTGTGTGTATGTATGTGTGTAGCTACGTTCAGCAGGGGCCCAGGTGATACAAGAGCATATCTCTGAAGCGACAGCTATCAGAAGTCTGGATATTTCTGACAATGGTATTCAACACCAGTTACTTTACTTTACATACTAGTTAAGTTACATAAAGAAACAGACATACAGAAACACATGCATACACACTAATATTTATTGATTGATCAATGAATGTTTGTTAATGAGTAGTTAGAGATAGATAGTTAGAGAAGAATAACAGTTTGCTGTCCCGCTCTTTACTTCCTGTGCTGCAGGGTTTGAGAATGACATGGTGACTCTGGTTCTGTCTGCCGGACGATGTCACTCTCTTCGGCACCTCGCACTGGGGAGAAACTTTGCCATGAAGTCAAGGTCTGAGGAACACAATGTAACGCCATACTGTACATGATGCTTTTACTCTGCCACAGTGCTGTATCACACTATTTTGACTGGGGTGGCCCATGTGGGGCACTTGTATGTAGGGTCGTAGGGTCGTAGGGTTGTAGGGTTGGCATGAAGTCTGTGCATGTAAGAACACACACACACACACACACACACACACACACACACACACACACACACACACACACACAGATAGCATTAATTTACCATTTCTCATATCTACTTTAATTACTAACATTACATATTTTGCAGTTATTACATTCCTGTGTTCAAGACTTTTATGGTGTGGTGCATTTTCACAAGCCACACTAAAATGGGAGCCAGGAAGTGCCAAAAACTGCAGTTCCTCAAATGGCCACTTGAGGCTGGCTCCAGAAGTGAGTCAGTCTCCATGTTCAAATGTCCAACTTCACAGCAGAAAGAAACCCTCCCCGTTACATCTTTATAGAACTCACCTGTTCAAATGATAGTAAGGCTTAAAGTTATGCAGAATTAACAGCGTGGCCGCTTTGACTTCCCAACCAAGCCAAGACTTCATTCAGCCTGCCTCAGCTCCACCCATGCTCCACCTCTTTACCCATTTTTGGATTAGCCCGGAGGCATCGGAGGTAGGACTGTGGAGTCTGCACACTGACAGCTCTTCAGAAACCTGTGGGTGACGTCATGGATAGGACGTCCATGTTTTATACCGTCTCTAATGTATATACATAAACCTTAACCAGCATCTCTGCATGGAGCATGACAGAAATATGCATACAGCATGCATCATCATATTCATAAAGCCTTCATATAAATCTAGAACTGGGTGCATATGCACAAGCTTCATTTCTACTCTCAAGGGGCATAGAAGGCCCTTAAAGAGCTGTTTGCATACGTCACCTTCCTCCACCGCGTCATTACAAATAAAAAATTTAGTGTGACCACGTTGATTTTTGAATAGATGTTTCTCTGTTTCTTTCATCCTTCTGGTCTTGAACTCATGTTTTACTTGTCATCTGTCATATTTCTTGTTTTCTTGGTCTGATATGTCCCCTCTGTGTCTACCAGAGCTCTCACGGATGTTCTTCATCGTATAGCTCAGCTCATTCAGGATGAAGAATGTGTGGGTGACATTAATTTCATTTCATTCTCAGTCATTCATATCAGCTACATAATAAGCATACATAATATACAGGTACAGCACACTGTGAATGATTTCTATACATACTGATTTTGTGTGTGTGTGTGTGTGTGCATGCGTGTGTAGCCCCTGCAGTCTCTATCAGTGTGTGACTCCAAGCTGAAGACAGGGATGCACATCTTGCTGAGTGCTCTGGGTGGTCATGCTGCTCTGGCTGAAGTGGACATCAGTGGAAACAACATTGGAGACACTGGAGCCAAAATGCTGGCCAAAGCCCTGATGAACAACACCAGACTGAGGTGAGATGCTCACACACACACACACACACACACACACACACACACACACATACACTCCACTTGTGCCACCATTATTCATCTCATACATCCTAAAGTTCCACTTGTTGTTGTGTTGCAACTGTTTGCCACTAGATGTCATCCTTTCAATATTTGAAAACACCATCAGTATTTGGCTGCAACTACGATGGAGCTGTATAAGGTGAACTGACTCTCTGTCTGTCTGTCTGTCTGTCTGTCTGTCTGTCTGTCTCTCTCTCTCTATCTCTCTCCCTCTTTCTTTTTCTCTCTCTCTCTCTTTCAAGAACTCTCACCTGGGACAGAAACTGTGTAACTGCCAGAGGTTTCCAGGATGTGGCTGATGCCTTGGAGAGGTCATACTATACATGTATCCACACACACACACACGCACATACACGTACTATAAGCCACACAACAGTGTCACAGTGACAATTCTAATACATTGATGTTTAGCAGGTATAATGTTTATCATGTTTACAATGTTCATTTACTTTTAGCACAGTCACATACTATCATTTGCTCAACACTAAACATGAAGTACAGCTGAGGCTGATGGAAAGGCCGTTAGTTTTGCAAGTGTTGGACAAACTGAACTTTTGACCTGATGATGACTGCAGATGAAAAGTCAGAAATGAGCCATGCCTCTAGCATTAATACATACAAGTTGTACTGCACAGTACTAATCGGATCGATGTGAATTTTGATGGTTGCGTTCTATGTCGTGCAGGAACTTCACTCTGCAGCAGGTGGCTCTCCCCCTGGCTGATATCACACAGAGTTACCGCAGCAACCCCGACAGAACAAAAGAGGCCCTGTTCAAGGTCGGTGTGTGAGTCTGTGTTTACTGTCAAGATTTAAATGACTGCTTTTGTCATTTCTAACGTGTGTGTGTGTGTGTGTGTGTGTGTGTGTGTGTGTGTGTGTGTGTGCAGATTCAGCAGTGTTTAGACAGAAATAACCAGAGACAGTCTGATAGAGTGGAACTTCAGCAAGTGTTTAGAGCTCAACAATTTGAAAAGGTAAGAAGTATAATATATAAATATAACTATAAAGTGCTACTTATTAACAACAATGGTGATAAATTGTAATATCTTATAATTATGTCAGTAGAATACATTTTGTAGTATTCAAATAACTACAAGTGACTTCATGTTTGTGTCCTGAACATCCACACAATGTTCTTTATCAGAGAAAAAGAAAACTGAAGTTGGGAACAGTTCTAACTGTAACACTTATCATTTTGTTCAAAATGTCTTGGTTTTCTGTCTGTCTGGGTTGTCCTCTGTTTCAGCAGGTACAGGGTGTGTGTCGGCAGTTGGAGGACAGCCTTCAACGTTTGAACCACTGCAACATTCAGGAGGTCCATGCTGACATCCAGACAGCACACGAGGTGTTGCACAACGCCAAGGAGTCCTTCAAGGTACACTCACATGTCCACCATGCTATGACCGCAGTATCAACATATGATTAAATGAACTCCTTATAGATGGAAGCTGTTGCATGAAATTGTGTACGTTAAGATGTGGTCAGGAAGTGTATGTGATGTTTTTGTCGACTCTCCCTCTGCAGCTGCTTCCCTCTCTGTATGAGGCAGGCAGGACGTGTGCCTCTGATGGAGACATGGTGAACAGCATCCTCACTGACACTGCCACTGCACTGACTGATGAGTTCCAGAGAAGCATACAGGTACACATTTAAATACATCCATTGTATATGTCACACAGGCCAGATCACAGGTCAAATAAAGAAGAGGCCTGGCTCAGTCAGCCAGGGCCTTTCTGTGTACAGTTTACACTCTCATCAACATAGAAAGATTCTGTCTTAATATATGATTGACTTTTACATCTCTCTGGCCCTCCTCCATTGTATCTCTAATCAGCATTTAGGGTCCCTTCTGAACCTGATCTGTTACTCATCATACTGCTTCAGGAATAACACCAATATATCTGTCCTGGGCCTCTGCCAAGATTTGTCTCTGATGTGTGAATGTCAAAATGATGAATGACTACAAATTTCTTTCAATGTTTCTCATTTCTCAGTCAATTAAAAGACATACTGTGAGTTACAAAAATGAAGTTTGCATGTGTAGCAGGCTCCCCTGGACTAGAATTCATCAAAGCATTCACAGAACACATTTTACACTTATGCACAAGATAGATTTAGTGTGCACACAATAAAGAACATGTCTATGGACATCAGAGTGTTCAGGTATGTATACATTTCTTTACATGAAGACATGCCTCCAGATCTCCATCAACATTCCTTGTTTATTTATTTATCTACAAGTGAGGGTGTGTGCTGTGAAAGAACCACCTCTGTGTCATCCACACATGAAGAAATAGTTAAGTTCATTGGAGGTGTGTTCCCCAAAGGCATGATGCCTGCTGGTGACTGACCAACTGAAGCTATATATCCAATGGAGAGTGAGAAACTTAGTTCCTTCAATTCAAATTAAAGCCAGGCTACAGAAATGATTACAGCTGAATGTCATTAACCTGAAGGAAGAAACATTTTCTTTTAGTTGACAATCTGTCACTGATTGCTGACAGTATTGCAAGTAAGTACTTTTTTTTCCTCTAAGGCCATGTTCAGACAGGGACAGGCAAACCGGCAACCGGTGGTGGGGCGGTGCGGTGGTGGGGGGGGTGAGGGGAGCTGGTAGTGGGTTGCTGTGGGCGTGTCGTTATATTTTGAGGTGTAAATTGCGAGTCAGACTCAGATTTAAAAGCTGGTACATGAAATGAACAAAGTGAGAACACACACAGGTAGATGATCAGAGTTGAGTCCATGAATCCACCTGGACAGTCTCTGCTTCAGAGACATCTCAGGCTGTCTGTTTTCTCAAAAGTTGAATCTGGCATAACTTCTCTCCTGGATGCCGGCGACGTTTTTTGCGGGCTGCCGGTGCGGAAACACACGACCCCCACTGAAATTAATTGAAAAATGCCGCCAGCGTCCGGTTTGCCTGTCCCTGTCTGAACGCACACTTAATCAGTTTACCTGTGATCACATCTGATTCTATGCACAGAAATACGCTAAACATGACAAATACATGAAACCTCTGAATCTGGAGAAGAATTCTGTTTCAGACTAAAAAAAATCTTTGGGCTTACCACTTTTTAATGTCCCAGGTACACCTTAACGTCCTGAATGACACTTTAAAATAAAAGTTGCCACTTAGATCTTAGCTCAGGGTCGGTGTTGGGGGAGAATTATTGTCTGTCTTGACTAAGACTAAGTCTTGGCCATGCTTATTGTTCAGTGTATGTGTGTTCCAGGAGTTGGCTCAGGACCTGGTGAGGTGTGCAGAGGCAGTTTGTCCTCGGGTGGTCCAGCGCTCTAGTGTGTATGAGTATCTGTCAGAGTGCGTGTCCAAAAGAAGCAGACAGACACAGGCATTCCTGAGAAGCACTCTGGTGGAGAACACAGGCCACATCATCAGTGACAGACTGCGGTAATAACATTTATGTCAGACAATGTCAGTCAGTTAAATCCACTTCATCTGCTCTGCACAGTCATCACCTCAGTGACTGAAAGGTTGTAAATGAGCATGTCCCCATGTAAAGCTGAGTCCTTACTGGAGCAGCTTGATTCAATTCCAATGGCCCTTTGCTGATTTGCACTCTCACCCCAGTTCCCTGTCTATCTCATTTGTAACAACTGAAATGAAGACAGACAGACAGACAGACAGTTAACCATATGGATATTAATTATCCAATATTATATTTGTATTACTGTAAATTGTTCTGTTTTTTCTTTTCATCATCCAGTGAACTGAGACAAACACTGAGTGTCTCTTTGGCTGAAAGCATCACAGAGCAGGTCCTGCATGATCTGACAAGGGCACAGGACAAAATGGTAAACCTGTGTTTATTATGCTTTACTAATACTGTGTATGTGTGTGTTTCTTTGCGTTGCGTTGCGTTGTCTTGCGTTGCATTGCACTGTGTTGCGTTGCATTGTGTTGCTTTGTCTTGTCTTCTCTTGTGTTGCATTGCCTTGCGTTGCCTTCCGTTGTCTTGTTTTGTCTTCTCTTGTCTTATCTTGTGTTGCCTTGCTTTGTGTTGAGTTGCCTTGCCTTGCCTTCCATTGCATTGTCTTGTCTTGTCTTGCTTTGCATTGCCTTCCGTTGCATTGCATTGTACTGTCTTGCTGTCTTGTGTTGTGTTGCTCATCACTGGTGGTGTTTTCATTGCTTCCTCTTCAGGATTGCCTGATCAAAGAAAATTCATGCCTTGCTCTGAAAAATAACGTCCCAGAGCTTCGATTAGTTGACAGCGACTTCCCGACTGATGATGTAAGGAAACACACTCATCTGTCTGTCTATTCATTCTGTTCACTCATTCATTTCAATCATTTTTGACCTTTACTCTGTCCAAACAGTACAGTCCAGCATTTTGGAGGAACAGTTTACACTCCAAGAGCCTGAGGCCCGCCTCTTCAATTAAGAGTAAGATACAACCACCATTACTATGTGACATGTCTCTCTATCTGTCACTCTGCCTGAATCTAAATTCACTTCATTTCATGGCAGGTCATTTGCATACTCAAGGACCTGAATGTAACAGACACTAATTTATATGTAAAAGCTCTGCATTGCAGCTTTTGATCTGACAGAATGACCAGCTTACCCTGATATTCTTACCCTAACTCTAAACAGTCTCACAACACAACCAATGAAAATGAGAACTACCCAATCATTCAGGAGGGTGGGTCGGTACTACAGTACTACTTACTATAGCCTATTGAAGTGGCATTATGAGACCGAACAGGCCAGAGACAGCTGAAAGAGTAGAGACTGAGTAGAAACAGGGTCTTTAGAGACACACAGATGTCTTTCTTCTCATTGGTTTAAGGTAAACAGACTTGTAATTATATAGTGCTTCATCAAAACACATGATAGAGGAGCCATGTAACACTAAAGTAAAAATATTTGTTATCAGTTTTTATTGAAATCCCCAGTGTGACCTCTAGTGGTGTAGTTGCTGATTTACAGTCCTCTCTAGAGCCAGTGTTTAGTTTGTCCATTCTGGGCTACTGTAGAAACATGGCAGCTTAACATGGTGAATTTATCATAAGGTAACAAAAACATAAAGATTCTTATTTTTATGTGATTGCACATGAAAACATAGATATGAATATTATATTCTATTTCTGCTAAATGTGACACACTGGACCTTTAAACCACCAAACAAATGATGCATAATGAACTAATAACTGGTAAGAGGTATGTAACAATCTGAAGATGAAATCAGTCGTGGCTTTTTTAAAACAATGACACTACCTATGAAATAAAACAATAATCAGGATTTTATTAATGAACGTGATAGTGTGACATTGTGTGACAACAACACATTTACACTTCTCCTGCTATTACAGCAATGCAGTCCAGCATCTGAGCTCAGGGAGAAAGGTTAACCTCCTATCACGTCTTTCATCCTGTCTTGCTCTGTTCTTCATGTTTGCTGTGCAATGCTGAACCACTCTGTGGCAGACAGCACTGTTTGGCTAATTGGAGCATGGCCTGTTTACTTTCACACCAGTGACTTTCACCATGGGAGAGATGAGATGGGGAGAAGATGGAGGAGGGGATGACGAGGGATGAGGAGGAAACGTGGGGGGATTTGGGGCTCTGGTTCACAACACCCACTCCTTTTGTGTGTCGGAGGATAGCTTTAAAATAAGTCATAACATAATAATACGTTACTGGCCATAATTCCATATTTCTGTGAAACATGTAGGTCATAAATAGAATTAGGTCAGTGTTTTATTCTTTTATTTGATTTAGAAAGAATCTACATTTGATTTGCATTTTATTTCTAAAAATGTATCCATGGATTTACATTTAAAAGGCCTCTGAAATATTCATTAAAACAGTTCAGGTTTATCACTGACATGTTGACATATGGCTGTTATGTCTGTGTCAGCTCATAGCTGTGTTCCTGTGTGCAGTACAGTGTGACTGCAGCATCCATTTGCTTCTCTGCATCATCTTCTCTCTGTATGTCTGTGCTTAACTGAACATTTCTCTCTTGTATGCTCTGCTCCCCCTTTCCCTTTGTTCCCCCTCTTTCCTTTAGTTTCTCCTCCCTCCCCCATCAGAGTCTCTTGAAGCCCCCTTCTTCTCATTTGTTCTCCCTGTATCTAAACTATACAGTTTTGCCCTAGCAGCAGAAAGCATGCTTACTGTGTGGGCTTCATTCCCATCTTTCCCTTCCTTCCCCCCTCCATCCTTCTCTCTTTCATCATCTCTCCTTGTGCCTGTCCTCTCATCAGTCATATTGCTTCACTCTCAGGTCTCCTGGATGCAGACTGGGAGCAGCAGACCAGGGACAGAGGAGCAGAGAGAGAGAGGGGAGGAGGTGCTGGAGAGGAAGGAGGAGAAGGAGGAAGGAGGTGTGGCCTCCTTCAGTTGCCAGTAGCGACGGCTCTGTCAGTCACGGCATCAAGCCCCGCCCCTTCCCCTACCACTTCCCAGTCCCCCTCCCCCCCGGGATGGAGGGGGAGGAGGCGGAGGGAGGGGGAGGTGGTGGCAGTGGATGCTGCAGCAGCAATATCAGGAGTGAGAGGAGCATCGTTCATTCCTCCTCCCAGTCTCCCTCTCCTTTACTCCATCTCCGCTCGAGCTCCAGAGGAGGAGGCTGCCAGCTGTGGAGGCTTACCCAGACGAGAGGTTCCCTTCCCCGGCTGTGGCCCCAGCCCAGGCCCCCTCCCCCATAGCTCTGGATCCCCCGCTTCTCCTATGGAGCCTCTACCCACCCAGGGACAGACTCTAAGGCACTACACTGCCTCCCGACCACGGCCGCGACGCACACACACTCAGCCCCCCTCCTCCAGGCCTCAGGTAAGAAGACACACACGTACATACTGTACTAATAAACACTTGGACCAATGACTACACATACACACACACACACACGTACACACACACACAGATATTACACAACATTTGCATTTATATGTATACATAACAATACATGTGCATATAAAAGATGCTTTATAATTTAAAAAAAAATGAACTAAAAATATGTGCTCACTAAAATACAGACACAGTAAAAAGGTAGAAAAAAGGATGCGGGCGGAAAGATGAGAGATAGGAAAGGATGGATGAAGGATGGAGGGCAGGCTAGATGAAGAAGGAAGCTGATTTCATGACTACAGAGGGATCCCTGTGGAGAAAACGATGGAGGAGGACGGAGAAAATCTAAACAACACAACAGTCTGTCTGTCTATCTATCTATCTATCTATCTATCTATCTATCTATCTATCTATCTATCTATCTATCTATCTATCTATCTATCCTTTCATTCCTACAATGCTGTAGTAGCAATGGAAGCCATCTTTATCTTTGCATTCTCTTGCTTCATGTAGTCGTGCTTAGAGAGTATGTGTGTGTGTGTGTGTGTGTGAAAAGGCACATGCATTTTGGGAGTGGTGTTCCCTGGGTTGTTCCCAGTGCTGATTTTCCTCTCTCTCTCTCTCTCTCTCTCTCTCTCTCTCTCCCTGTCTCTCTCTTGGGAATGCTTTCACTAACTCAATTATTCATGTTTTCACATTCATGGGGGTCTATCTCTTTCTCCCTGCTGTCACTGCGTGGATGGAAAAAAGATTTCTCTTCATCTGTGGTCACCTTGTGTGTGTGTGTGTGTGTGTGTGTGTGTGTGTGCTTTCTCTTTATGAAGGATGCACATTTGCTGTGATGCAGGTGTCAGTGTAAGGTGGTGTTGTTTTTCACAATGACACATTATCTCTGTCTCTATATGATGTTAGTATGATGCACACAGCAGCATGGATGGGTCAGCCCTGTCAGTCAGTGAGTCTCAGTGGTTAGATGTCATCAATGTGTTTAGTGACTCATCGCCCTAAAAGAAATGAAAGACTAAACACATGTCACAAAATGATACATTTGTAACAATGACTGTAAGTGGCTGAAACATGATGGGAGATAAGGGTTATGATAGTCTTCTTGAATATTGCCTTTAATGGTTAATTAAACAGCTAATGTTTGCCAATAAAACTGCTAGCAGGATTTTTTGCTTCACTTACTTTAATTGAGAGCGGCTAACATTAGCCTGTTAGCATGCTAGTTTTAGTTAGGATAGGCTAGCATTAGGTCTGACATTATCTGATCTAATATCAGGTATAGGCTAGGATCATAATCACAAGTCGTAGTTCCATAGATTTGGAAAACCATCTAGATTTTTTCAGCTTGCCCTATTTAATGTATCTTTAATGTGTCTTGGTGCTAAATAATGTGGAACTGCCTGGAAAAATAATGACATTAATTCACAAGATGTATGGAATGTTTCCTATCACTAACCTGCATCAAGCATGATATAAATGTGGCATTTGCTCTGTAGCAAGTTAGAAGTAGGTTCTTTTGGTAGATGATTATTTTCCTGAATAAGATGTAATTATCAAGGAAATTATACCAATGTATTAATACACTTTATTATAAAACAATACACAGGGTTTAAAGATTTGATTGTCCTGACTTTTTAAAAAAAAAACATGTTTCCAAGATGCATCATACGTGCAGGAACATATTTTTCAGGCGTGGACTGGCTCGGATAGATAGAGTTCATTATTTATGGTTAAATTTGAAATGTTAAATAATGTGACAGCAGGATGAACAGGCGGCTCATATGATCATGGATATCTAAACCTGCAACGAGCTCAGCTGATGCTGACTCACTCAAAACTGAAAAGAAAAACTCTTAGCACGTATGGCCTGATTACCACTTACTTTATTCAAACAACACGTCATGGTTCAGCAGCTGTGGATGTCCACCCTGTCTGTCCTCAGAATCAGCAGCTGTCAGTATTTTCTCTGCACAGAGCGTTTGTTTTTTATCTCGTTCCCTCCACACATTGATGGTGCTTGAGTTTCTGCTTTGTGTGCACAAGATGACACTGAGATCCTCTTTCAGCAAAATAAGAGAGCGGTGAATTTATAGAGAGAGAAAAAACTGTGTAAATTCTGCATAAATATACCTTGTCCTTTTTTACAGATCATATTTTCAATCAGTTTTGGACCATTTCAAGTAAAGCATTATTATGTGCACCGTTCATTTGCTTTTACCTTATGTCATGTCAGAAATATATTTATCTTTCAGATTTACCTTCATTTTTAGAAGTTGAGGGGCATCCGGCTTTGAATGTCGTGATAGGCTAGTTTAACATTTTCACTTGAATCTCAGCTTAGCTGCCGTTTTGATCATTTCTTTTTTCTTTTTTCCTTTTGGCTAAACTATGATGGTACTAATCCATACAGCAGTGGGGTCCACATTTCAAAATTTCAATATGAATACATACACAATAGAACAGCACCCCAATAGATGCCCACATCTCACACATAGAGTGTCAGACATCTGTTCTAATCTAAAACCCTGCACATTTTTCAGTTGTCCTAAGACAGCATGTTAGTCTGCAGAGCACAACAGCTGAAGCGTCAAAACACATCAGCAGTCCATTAAATGTTCTACTCAGGCTACCAAAACACAGCAAAGTCAGCACAGTTTCTAAATCGACCCTCTAATAAAAATATATTCAAACTCATCAATGACATTTTCAAATCTGCCAGTTATTGTTGAAACATTTTTTATCCAACATGCAGCTCTTGTTCTGTTCAAGGACATGCTCTATAATGTCAGTGATCTTTGAACAGTCATACTCTTACATTGAATACCATGGTACTGAATGTTGAATTTGGAACTGAACTCAGATCATGACATTAGTGCAGGTCTGTTGGACTGAGATTATCACTATCGCCCTCTATACTGTCTTAGATGTTACCAGTGTATTACTGTGACACCTGAAAGTGGGGGGACAAAAAGTCTTGTTGCCTCTCCATTCCAAACCAAGTATGGAAGTCAATGAGACTGTTTGTAAAGTTTGTAGTTTCAAGATGTGTGATTTGCTCTCAGTAATGAGTCTGTTCCTAAAAATCTGAAGTGAAAACACAAACACAGTCAGATGTCTTGAATCAGACAGTTCAGGTGACCATTTTATTGCCAAGGTATGAGTCGAGATATGGGATCATTCTTAGTTATTAAATCTATGAGCTGTTGACTCCAATCTAAAAAAGAGCTAGACTAGATAGAAGACTGCTGGTGAGCGCAGCTGGTGGCAAAAAAAAAGAAAAAGTTCTTTATCATATGTTTCATCCACACACACCAAGATACACAGACCCTCTACCCCAAAACAAGGACTCCAGATGTAAGAGTAATGGTTTTGATAAACTGTACGCACAGAACATCAATCATTTTATTATTTTTTGCCATAGCTGAACCTTCTGTGCTGCTAAAAGCAACAAAGGTTCTCTAGAGCATCAAGCTCAAATGGTTCTACATAAAACATTTATGGTGCATGAACATTGTTCTCAGACCTTTGTAAGAACCATGCACGACAAGCTTTATAGAGTCATTACTGTGTTGTTACATACAGCAGCCAGTCTTGAACAATAAGTACACCTAATACTGATAACATTATTTCACTTTACAGTCTAATCTGACCTGCTTCAGCAGTCACTATACAAGGCCTTGTAGCCAGAAAGATGGAGCTTGATTCCTGGAAAATCCACCTTCCTGCTGGACTGTACAGAAATCTGAGGAACTAAAAGCAAGTGAAAGAAGGGTCTCTCATTACAACAGCAGTCAGGTGATTCCTACAGGCGGGAAACTCAGTGAGGGCATCTAGTGGACAGGTGTGGCACGTGTACAATCA
This sequence comes from Larimichthys crocea, assembly GCF_000972845.2. Classification (NCBI taxonomy): domain Eukaryota; kingdom Metazoa; phylum Chordata; class Actinopteri; family Sciaenidae; genus Larimichthys; species Larimichthys crocea. The sequence continues at coordinate 21,613,083 of NC_040031.1, read as the reverse complement.
GGTGTGGAAAATTACAACACATGAAAGAGGGTGTGGCAGGAAATGGCGCTGATGTTGAGATTCTATGCATATCATACCATACCATAGGTTTATGAAGTGAATAGTCCTGCATCTGGACCTCCAACATTGGAGCAGGAAATCATGAATATAAGACATAGAAACCTGCAAGTTCTTTTTATAATAACGTCTCCATCCCCTCTGCTGCCTAGTATAGCTTTATCTTCACCTGCTCTGCTCTGCTCTGCCCAGTCATGCCTGTGGCGTGTGCAGTGTGCTGCTGCCCTGACTCGTCTGTCTGTGCACCCACAGGAGGAATTGTGTTTGCCCCCCTGCTGTTCATTCAGCATGCTCGCTGTGTAAGCAGAGAGCAGCTTAATGCAGAGCCATAGACTCCAACCTCCAACCCAGCTATCAACATGTGCTGCTGTAAACTGTCAAAACCTCTTGTTCGAAGTCGATGGACGACGACATGTCTCTTTAATAACGTCCACATCCACAGCATGGGTGTGCGGGTGTGCAGATTGGTGCATGGAGACAGCCCTGTTGCCCCTTAGAAACAAGTGTGTGTGTGTGTGTGTGTGTGTGAGAGAGAGAGAGAGAGAGTCTGTATGCCAACAATTGTGTGCCATGTTGGCATGTATCACATAGAGACAGGTGGCTGTAAAGGAGGTGGCAGAGAATGAAAGGGAGGCACATAATTTCACTGGATTATAGAGGGGAAAGGAAAGAGCTGAAAGATGAAGACAAATACTGCATTCATGACGAGGAAAATGTTCCCACTGACATTCATTCTGACACCTGATTTTGATGTTTGATTTTGTTTTGTGTTTTGAGGACGTATATGACGTTTTTTAAGATTTGGTTTTAGTCAACAAATCAGTTTGCACCTGTGAAATGTCTGGCTGTGCATTATTCATTTTTATGTTCTGAGCATTAGAGACTGGAGCTGTTATCATTGTTGGTGTTTACTGCATGCAAAATACATTTAGGGCCTTTTATGTCTTTATTGGAGACAGAGAGTTAAGAGATGACAGGAGAGATAAATGGAAATGCCATGCAACAAGAATCTCGACTGAACATTGCAGTTCCTGGCTGCTACATTTGCCTCTACACTAGCCCTTTATGTGCAGTTACCATGGTAACAAGTGTTGTTCTTGACTATCATAAGGTTAAGGGAAAAGGCACTGCTCACCTGTTTAAAGTAGACTGTAAGGTTGTGACAGTGTGTGCTATCACAACACACTCCTCCATCAGTTAAGTTGTAATTACAAACTGCTTGAGAGCAGTGCAATCACGTATTCTCAAATGCAAAGCAGTGTGCTCATTCAGACTCACTCAGCACTTCACTAAAATACTGTTTGCTAGTTTGGTTTGGAGTGGGCAGATATTATATATATACTGTAAAATATTAGCAGCTTAGCTAACATGAATGCAGTAATATGGAAGGTTTAGAGAGCTAACATTATTCTGCACTCGGTAAAGGTCTTTATAAAGTCACAGTCTAACATTACATCCACAGCCTTTATAATGACACCTTTTTGTCATGCTTTGTCCAGCTGTTTTGTTGCCACTCCTTGTGTAAATTTCAGTAGGATTGTCAGTACATTTAGTCTGTTACCTTTTTCTGTTGATGACTTGCAGGCAGAGACATCATGGCACTGTAAACAGGTCATGCAGCCAAATCAGTTTTAGTCTCATCTCATTCTGTTGTTCTTGAGTTGGTATTGTGTGCTGCTACATGTAGACATGACCAGAACAGTGAAAAATGACATGGGTATTCTAATATGGGTGTGTTTCTGCAGGCTGAGTTTGACCCAGTTAGAATAATGCTTACACATGAAACTATCCTGAAGTGGAGCTACTTATTGCTTAGTCCACAGCAGCTTCAGCAGATCCTACACAATGCTTTTAATCCACAGTTGAAAAACCCAAATTAGCTGAAATGTAATGGGTTAGAATACATTATGAATATACAGGGTATTAAATTGTCAAATGAGTACATGTTCAGTGACAGCAGGTTGAAATTGAGCTGCACCAACTCACAATGTGCTTCTTATAGACTACACAGACTTGCAAGAAGTAAAGGTGTCTATTTACTTCTTGCATGTCTATGTATATATATATATAACAGGCTTCCACCCTGTCATCTTTGTAGAAACAGGGGATGTTTTACGTTTTTTTTTTATTTTAGAAACTTTATTGAACACATTGAACGTGAAATTACTTCTCCACATTTAACCCATCCAGGCTCACACCTGTTTGAACACACACATGCACATGCACAGGGTCACACACTATACAATGTAATAATAATAATAATAATAATAATAATAATAATAATAATAACAATAATAATAGTAATTAAAGCTGCAAGCAGCGATGGTCGGGCCCTCGCACATGTGCGCACGTCGAAATGTGCGCATGTCGAAATGGCCACACCGTTTCCCCAAAATTCATCGTTTTGATAACTGTTACTCAGGAAGTCTATGTGAACACACCTACCAAGTTTGAAGTGAATTGGATGAAATCCCTAGGAGGAGTTCGTTCAAACATGACCCCTTGTCAAACAGGCCGAAACACCGACAATGGCGATTTTCATTATTAAATATCTCGCTTCCTGTTCATTGTAGCTTATTGCTCCAAGAGAGTTTTTTGTAGGTCCTGCCCTGTTCTGAGGTCAAAGCGTTGCCGAGATATGAGCAAACGTCCTGTCTGGCGGCGTTGCTGCCAACAGCGATTGGCTAACATGAAAAGTTGGCATCAGCTATCAATGGGGCAAGCCACAGTATCTGTGGATATCACAATTTCATTTAAAAAACAAACACTTCAGGAGATATGAGCAAAAACAATGTTTTGCTAATTATAGCGCCCCCTGGATTGGCTAACATGAAAAGTTGGCATCAGCTATCAATGGGGCAAGCCACAGTATCTGTGGATATCACAATTTCATTTAAAATACAAACACTTCAGGAGATATGAGCAAAACAATGTTTTGCTTATTATAGCGCCCCCTAGAGACGAAATAACACCATATTTGTTTCCTGGACTAGGGACAGCGCCTCGAAGCCTGACATCAAATTTGGTTCCGTTTCGCCAAAGCGTTCCTGAGATATGAGCTCACATTGAAATCGGCGCCTTCACCACTGATTTTTTCTTTCAAACAGCCCCGCCCACAGTTTTGGACAAGAGACTTTTTTTGTAGGTCCTGCCATGTTGTTCAAAGTGGCTGAGTTTCATAACTCTGTGTCCAAAACTGTGTTGTTTGAAAAAAAAATTCCAGGGGGCGCTATAGAGCGCGTTTGCCCCTCCCCCTCATTAATTATGCAGCCGAATTGTGCATCATATTGCTCTCAACAACCCCAATAAGTTTCAGACAGCTCTGACAAAGTATATGATAGCCGCACACGTTTGCCCGAAAATCAGCGAAAAAGTGAATGGAGTCTTGTTTTTTTGTGGAAAAATCAGCAGCGTGGAGTTTGACGCTCCATCACGGCCACGCCCTCTGATAAAAAGTTGTGATTTTGATAACTTTTCATTGTGGACGCCTTGAGAACACACACGGCAAGTTTCAAGCACATCGGATGAAATCCCTAGGAGGAGTTCGTTCAAATGCGACCCCTGGAAATGAGGCCAAAACGGGAAAAGGCCAAATCTGAGCAAAATTGGACGCCGTACGCTTCACTGTAGCCCGGGGCACCAAGAGACTTTTTTGTGCGTCTGGGCAAGTTACATACTCCCACCGAGTTTCGTGCACGTGGGCGAAACCGTGGCGAGGGGCACCGGCAAAAACGCGCACCTAGGTGGCGCTGTGGAGGCGTATGTGCGCGTGCATGTGTGAGACCTCCAAAATACGTAATTTTACGCCTGACATTGGGGGGGTAGGCAAATTTGCGTGAGTTTTGGGGGGGATATGGGCTGTGGGAAATGCGATTTACTCTTAAACGTCGTTCAGCGTTCGAAATACAATAGGGCCTCGCTGTGCTCGGGCCCTAATAATAATAATATGGATGGCAGTGTAAGAACAGTTTTGAAGCACAGTGAACACTCCCGCCCGATCACTTCAATGTTTTGTGGTAACAGGAGGACATGCATTTGGCTAAAGAAGGTGAGACACATTACGTTGTTGGGCAGTGTTCCCAGTTGGGAGATGTTTTCATGTTGTTTGTCTGATTCAGTCACAGATGTTATGTGAATAACTGTGTCATCTGCATAAAGGTATTTCTACACCCAGACTGACTATAGAAAGTCAAACTTACCCAATAACTGATCCTTGAGGAAAACATTTTTCTATGTCATTAAATTGAATTATTTCCATATTTCTATAATCCAGTTGATGAGCTCACTCTAATGACATTGTTTTTCCAGGAGCCGGTTTCAAAGGTGGAAAATGAGAGCAGTGAGGGGATGGGCAGAGTGGATGAAGGAGTAGAGGAGTTCTTCACCAAGAAAATCATCCCTGACTATGCACTGTGAGTTGAACTAACACACACACAGAGAGATTGAGAGAGAGAGAGAGAGAGACGCACACACACACACACACAGTTAAGGCAAATGAAATATTTGATATGGATGAAGAACATAGCTTGAAATGAAAAGGATATCAACAATATGTTATTTTACTGATGTATGATTTATGCATGATGGTGATTCGTCACTAATTCACTTTGATAAAAATACCAGCATGCATCATATTCTTTCCATCACCATTAAAGTGTGACAGTGCAATATCATGACCTTTACTGACTTTAACTCATGGAGTCGGGTCGGTTAGGTTTGACATGTGATCATTTGATGTCTTAATTGTACCGAGACATGACATGTGCCCTCACAAACTGACTGAAACCATTTGATTTGATGGGCCTATATTATTTAACCTAATATAGTACAGGATAAAGTCAATGAAGCTAAGTGAGCAATTCAACTACAGTTGCACAGTCTTTTAAAGTACTTTAAAGTACAGTTTTCTTTTTGAATGTTATTGTCAGTCTATAACCCAGCTGTGCTTAATGGCTGTGTGTAATGACAGCTGTTCTCATGCTGTTGCAGAACCTCTTGACAGCTCTTATGAGTGGTGGAGCACAAGTGCTATCTCACCTGGTAAATCTCATGTCTCATATACAAAGGCTGAGACCCTGTGGCCCTTTGCAGCGTGTTATCCCCTTCCTTCCACGTTTTCTGCATCAAGTTGTTTCTTAACTAGAAACCTGGCTTACATGATTAGAGCAGAGCAAGAGGAATCTGATTTCTTCTGGAGAATACCAATGTCTAATCAACTAATAACCTAACCAACTTGGTTCTACAGTTACGTTAAACATTTATTTTTGTATTATTGCTATGTCTCTGGAAACAATATCAGCAGTATGTTCACTGGTCCCTTTGTAAATCTAGATTATCCATACAGCTCATCATGTGTTTATCATAGTTCAGACAGCTCTCCCTGAGATTTTAATCTCTGATTAGGAACATTTCCACAAACTTCCAGCTTTTTGGATGAAAAGTTGCTCTTTGTGTTATTCTTACACACAATGACGCCTGTTCAGTCTTATTAGGGGAACACAGAGCATCCTCTCTTCTACGTGTATTTTTTTCAAGGCCAAACATTTCCTGATGAGTGATAAGTGGAGTGTCATTTTTGAACGTGTTTTAAATTTCCTTTAATGTAACACTACATAAACACACATTCCTATATCCTATATTATATTCCTATAGCTGAATGTCTGCGTAACAAGGATTGTCAGACATCCAATGTAACAGAACAGCCACGTTCCAAAAGCAGAAAATTAGTGGAACAACATCAGCAGCTGCTGTCCAATGCGTACCTGTATACCCGTGGTCGCCTCACAGCCCAGCACTGATAACTGCTGTGGCTCTGTAAGATACACTCAAAAAATATGGCCGACAGAGTGTTGGAAAGTCTGTGCACGTCACTGCATACATGAATCATTGAAATCAAAAGGGTGAAGCACTTGGGAGCCTGTGTGAGCATGAGAGTTCACAGTTTTGCCAACCAAGACATACTGACAAAGCAGTTTTTGAAGACAAGGGGGGAAACCAAAATACCAAAAAGGGGACAATGAATATATATAGGACCAAATTTCATGGTAATCTGGCCAGTAATCATCTAGATATCTTGCTCTATGTTGCAGATTGACAGACTGACCAACTGACCCACAGCACCATGCCTGACCTTGCCTCTAGTGGAACAAAAAGTAGTAAACGCTGAGATGTGTGTGCTGTTTGCATGACCATTTCTTGTTGTGGACCTGAACTGAGCATGTGTCTTGAGTCCTGTAGCAGTAGTTGTAGTACTGAGCGTCTCTTCTTGTGTGTTGCTCTTTCTGCTGTCTCCCTGCTGCAGAAAAGGCCGGTGGGAGGAGTCAAACCCTGCCCAAGCCACTCCCCCAGAGACAAGCTCCACCCCCTCAATCCTCTTTTCCTCTTCGTCTGACAACATCACCTCCTCTACCACCACCACTGTCACTTCTCCCTCTGTCCCATCTACTGACACATCCTTTGCATCCACTGATGTACTACCCCTCTCTACATCCTCCACTCCCCCCGCCCCACCCTTTGTCACTACCTCCAACACCACCACCACCACCACCACCACCACCGCACTTCCCACCAAAAACATCAAGAAAAAGTTTGGCGACTTCTTCGCCTTCAAGAGGGCTCGAACCAGCCGAGCCTCCAAGGCAGGAGGGGGAGAGGGAGGAGGAGAGGGCGTGAAGGTCAAAAGGACCTCCATCGCAGACCTCATTCGACCCCTCCGCGAGGCCAAAGAAAGGGAGAGAGAGAGGGAAAGGGACAAGGAGAGAGAGAAGGGGAGAGGGGCAAGGTCAGTGGAGGATGCTAACATTTCTAATGATGCCGCCACCACAGAAGGAACCGTTGCCACCAGCCACCATCTTGCAGGCGATGTGAGGGAAATGATGCCGCCTGCCAAGACATTAACCACAACGACACCTCCCAGTGAGACCACTCCCTCATACCCCACCGTCACCACAAGCTCTGACCTTACCACCGCTACGCTTACTAACCTGGAGGAGGAGGCGGCTCCTGTCTTGCCAGGTCGCACCCCCAGTCCTGTGGTCACGTCCCCTCTAACCGAGCAGGAGAGGAGCAATATGCTGATGAAGGAGATGAAGTTGGGAGGGACTCCATATGGAGAGAGGAGACTGAAGGTGACCAAGAGATCACTGAGGGAGGGCAAGAGCCAGAGTCTCATACTACTGACGGGATTAGAGCCTGAAGACAAGAACGACACACACAGCAAGGTCAGTCTGACAATACACTCAACACTCACACACACACACACACACACACACACTGTCACACGATCTAAAGCCCTAGATGAGTATCAAAAACCACAGAAACTGCACTGCACATTCTTAAAGTGATAGTCCAGGTGTTTTGAGGTTGGGCTGCACAAAGTACTGATCTAAAGTCAGTTTGTTACCTACAATAGTAGTCGTACCTCACTAATTATATACCATATATATATATATATATATATATTATATATATATATATATATATATATATATATATTTATATATATATAGCAGTAGTATAGTGATGTGTCGTTCGCTGCTAATGAGAAACACGCACGTGTGTTCTGCGTCCTTATTAATTAAGGAGTCATGTATAAAATGCGTGTATAAGTGTATAAAAGTGTGTGGTTAGGGTTTTACGGCCTTAAAACATGTATGTTAATTGTACTTACTTCGCGGATTTCGTTTACGCCCACTGCGTGTGTCATGAAACAGGGCAACGTGCCGTAACTAATGTATACAGCAGCGCAGATCTGCCGCTGATGTGCATTCACATTCATATTTGATATTTGAGCCGACCTTGTTTGGTTTTGTTTTTTTCATTTAATGAAAAATATTTGTTCACATTGTCCGTTACAAGAGGGACACAGGACACTTTTACTTTCCACAGGTTACAGCGCACGCACGTGCCAATTAGTGTTCCAACCTGTGCGTCAAGTAAAGAGGCTGCGAGGATGTTCTGGCTGCTGTTTTGTCACGTTACTTATCAGCTACTTTTCAATAAATGTTGTGAAATCTGTGAAATTGTTGTATTTTGACAGGAAACAGGAAACATTTTTTTAAAATAAATCAACGTCATCTAGCGGGCCAGATATAATTTGATGGCGGGCCAGTTTTGGCCCGCGGGCCGCTAATTGCCGACCCCTGACGTACAGAGACTCACTCGTAGCACCTCGCTCTGAATTCAAGGTGGCGATTTCATTGGCTAGATAGAATCACATGGGTAGTATGACTCTCACACGATTGGTTGGTACCTTCCAATGCTTGCTCAGTGCAGTGCTTGGATAGGGAAAAGTAATGTTACGGCATGAAATAGACTCGCCTGTCAAAAAAAAAAAAAAAAAATTCTACAATTAATCTCGGGTCCGGATGATATGGCGATCCGGTCCGGATCCGGACCCCGGTCCGCGGGTTGGGAACCCCGGGTCTATACAGACATACTGCAGCCTTCAAATAGACTCATCTTTACCGGGTTCATGAGAAGAGTGTACAGTATATGAATGTACTCTTGGATTGGACATTTTCTTAAAGCTCAGAGTTCAAAAGTTCATTTACATGATTTCCCATGTTGTAATGTTCAAGTTCAATTTGAAAGCATCCTCACTGTTCTGAATGTTTTATGTATCATGTTCCAGAAACATGCATCTGAGAGCACATCTAGTTTTGAACAGAAGCTTCAGGTGATGCTACACAGGATGGGCGTGTCCAAAACTCCACCTGCTGATGCCAAGGCAAGCCAGGTAGGATGGTTTGGGTGGGGGTTGTACTTTAATGCACACACACCATGAAGAGGCCCTATACTCTGTACCTGGGATTTAGCCTGCTACACTACACGACTACACTACAATCAGTGCAGTATCTGTTTGGTTAAAGGGTCACTTGGTTTCGATCATTGATTGATCAGTTTTGGATAGGTCAGGTAATAAGTAGTAACATGTGAGGGGTGTGGAGCAGTCTGCAAAGACACTGTGTCCAGAGGCCTCCACACAGAATGATACTGCAACTTGGATCTTATTTTATAGTTTTGTGCATCACTCCTATCAGTAATAACATCGTACTCATCAAGTTAATGTCTGGCAACAAGGTGACGACACTAAACAAGAAGTCATAAGTCAGACATCCTGCAATGTGACCTGTACTTACTGTCTGCAGAGTATTCCTCTTTAATTAAGAATTGTTATCAATATTTGAGGAGTTCCCAGGTTGAGTTTTGATAGGTTGTTTAGATAATACGAATAAATTGTGAATGAATGGTATGTTTCCAACCTGTGTGATCCTCTGGTTGCTCATGCTTCTTGACCAGTTAGGTTGTTGCAGTGTTGTCAGCGTGTCCCCACGTCTCAGCCATCCTCCATTGTATTGTGCAAGATTTATATGCCATATTTTCTTTGTTTTTTAGCAAGAGAGATCGTATTATTGTAAAGTGGAACACTAAGTGGTTAATCAAATGTTTTATATTTTATATTGTCTTATTGTCTCTGTTATAGAATAAAGATGAGGAGCTGAGAAAGGCCAACTCTGAAGGTAAGGACTGTCTGCTGTTTTGTCATTTTATGTTTGAAGTGTCTGAACTTTATCTTTAAAAAAACAAACACACACACATTTTACAATCTTCAGTATTTAACACTGAACACAAAGTATGGGATTGTATTTGTTTCATGTCACCAAATTAAATGACAAATATATTTTTGCTCTTGTAAGACCAAGGTGATTTGTGGTGATGAATAAGCACATGAAGTACACGCTGTGATTGGTCAGTGTAATGTGACTGGCTGAATCTGACTTTGAGTTGTGAATACAATATGAACACTGGGCTCAACTGAAGCCATTCTAAAGCCATTCTGCCAGCTGATGCTAAATGCAAATGAAATTCTTCTTTTAATCCTAATGAAATAATGTAAAGCTGCGTGATTTTGTTAGAATACAGTGTTCATATTGTGTTCATTGCATGTCCAGCTTGGATTCAAACTACCCTTCAGCTGTTCTACTATCTACTGTCTCTGTCCTTCAGGTGCTATCTTGGACAAACCTGAACCACCTCCCACATACATGAAGCCCAGAACCATGTCCACTTCATCAGGTATCAGTGTTATCAGTGTTATGCCTATTTATACATAAAAATAAATAATAACAATGATACCATATGCAGAGCCAAATCAGGAATGAGTTGATGCTACTAAGGAGAGTAGTCTTCCTCTGTGATGCCATAAAGCTCAATTTCTGTCCAACAACACATCACTGAGCCACACTGTTGTTCCTTCATTACTATGGACACTCACCAGAACACCAAGTGTGGATTAAATCACCACTAAAATTAGTCCTCACCAAAGGCACTATTTCGTCCAGTTTGACTCTTGTTTGAGCAGATGTTCGGGGTTAGAGTAAGGAGGCAGTCAGCTTGGAGTTGAGAGCCAGAACATTTTTAGAGACTTTGTTGGTTTTGGTCTTTTCATGGGATTTGTTGACAAAAAACAAACTTATCCTTTAAGGCTTAAGAGGTTTTGCAGAAAACTTCATCGGCATTCTATCAGCAGTAATTCATCTATATCAATCAAAGACTGTATGAAACATGGGCGCAGTCTCCTTGATATCACACCACAAATTCCTGAAGCTCTATGTGGTGCCTCTGCCGCCCCAGAGCTAATCAAGAAATGGACGATGTCATCACAGGCTGTAATGGCACACACCTCTCAGTCAAAGCATCCACAATGTTAATTCTGCATAACTTTAAGCCTTAATATCATTTGAACATTAACGGGGCAATTAGCTATCAAGACCAAAATCATCTTTTGTACCAGGCTGTAAACATGTTAATTTCTGCTGTGAAATTGGACATTTGAACATGGGGACTTATGGAGACTGACTCACTTCTGTGTTGGTTTAATTTCACAGCCATGGAGGTTGATGCTTGATATCAACCTGTCTTCATGGTTTCCGGTAAAGCTGTATAACAGTAGAACACAAAGGATATACAGATTACGAAAAGGAACAATGAAATCATGTATAATTGTGTAACATGTAGAATAGGTAAACCTGCTGAAAAGACATGGGACATAGGAAAGAACTGATGACATCTTCAAAATGGCCTCTGGTCTGAGCTGTGTGATGTAACAGTCTGTCTGTAGAACAACCTTCCTGATGTCTCTGGGCCTGTGACGACAGAACACAGGAGTCCAACCTTGAGTCCCTGATTGGACCAGCCTGAATCATTCACAGTGTCTACTGCTGATTTACTGTTGCTCTCACCCTCTGTTTGCAGCTGACCCCAGGCATCCTATGAGAGCACTGGACCCCATTCGACCGGAACCTCCTCTTCACCCGAAACCTGTCCTCCCCGAGCGCCCATCTGGTCCCCTTCCACCTAAACCTGTCATCGCAGCTAAGCCTCCTATCCCCACCCCGGCTACTCCTGCAGGAGGAAGCGCTCGTCCCTCCTCTGCTCCTCCTTCCAGCAGCTCAGCAGAGAGAGTCCAGCTCAGAGCACACACTCCTGATGGCAGGCCGGGAGAGACTACAGCACAGGTAACACAGCAGATATAAGGAATATGATTCAGATGTAAGGCTTTACACCAGTGGTTCTTAACCTTGTTGGAGGTACCGAACCCCACCAGTTTCATATGCTCATTCACCGAACCCTTCTTTAGTAAAAAATAAAATATGATTTTTTTACTGGTGCACAAAATGAACCGCGCATTAACATCACCTTGTTCAAATAACAAAACCAACACAGTGCATGAACTCACAACAACTTACCTCAGTGTGACTTCTGCTGTTGCCTTTGAGAGACCAGTTCAGATATGCGTGGCTTCACCTTGGCAAGTGCCAGTCTCATGTCATTTTCACAGCAAAGTCTGTTCCTTTTCTTAGTTTTTATGTCCAGCATCCTCGAAAACGATTGCTCACAAAGATATGTTGTAACAAATGGTATAAAAAATTCCAGGGCGGAGGCTCCACCGAACCCCTGAGACCGACTCACCGAACCCCTAGGGTTCGATCGAACCCAGGTTAAGAACCACTGGTTTACACACAGTGACAAACCTGTCATCTCATTTATTTTTTAATATTCACTCAGATCATGAAATGTGAGAATTTAATGTGAAAAAAAAACTCCCATAGCACAGTTCTATTTGTATCTTTAGGTAATTCATACAATTGATAAGGTTACATGTTATAAATAAGGAGACATTTGTTTATCAATTAAAATTTGGGTAGAGTGACTATTCATAATGTAACTTGTATGTTTAAGCTATGTTTGATTTCTGTTGAAATTTAGGTGAATAAAAGAGTTATTAATATAAATCTGTATAATTCCTGTAAAAGAATCAGGATTGAGGAAATAGAAGGGTGTCAACAAAGAACAGTGACATACCTCAATGTGCAGACTGCAGAGGAACCTATGGACAACCTATCTATTTAGAGAATATGACAGAAATATAATATAATATTCAGAACTCCGTTGAAAATAAGAGTGTTGTTTTTGTTACCTTGACTTAAGACTTTATATCCTCCAGGTCCCCTTCCACAGAGTGCACCATGTTAAATCACCGGTTTCTGCCCAGAATGGACAAACTAAACAAACTAAACAGACTCCAGATTGGACCTTTTGTGTTTTTCACTCATTTCACAACCACTGTAGTTTCTAGGCAAGAGGGTTGTAATCAGCAACTCCACCTTGATATGCCACAAAATCCTACACATGGGACCTTTAAATAATAGGGAAGCTTAATCTAACAACACAGCTATAGCTACAACTCGCCTCAGTGTGTGAAGATATCTCGGAGATTAAACACAGAAACTGACAACAGTAATGTCAAATAGATTCAGCATGCAGTAAACAGGGCTGACAAAACAATATCCAAGATAAGAGACATTGTCAGCGCCCTCTTAAGTTCACTGGAAAAGGAGTATTTACTGGAACTGAGATCCACCCGTACCAGAGAGACGCCTCACCCTATACCTAGAGACCTGGTACTTATAAGTCGTGGCCAGATTTGGAAAATTTAAATGATCACCTGTTGTCAGGAGGAGTTGACTTGTAGGATCCTAGGATCCTTTGCAAGGGCAAATGAGAAAATATTACACAGTTTAACTCCTAGATAATATTTAACCATTTTAATTGCATGAACCTAAGACATATATACCGTACTAATACAGGCCACAAGATGGCAGTAATGTTGAAGCAAGGCTTTTAAATGTCAGTGATAATTTGTGCAATCTAGCAACTAAGTGACTAACTCAAAGCGCAGTGTGTGACCAGAGTGTGTTAATATAAAATATTAAAAGATTGAAATTTTAGGATATTCTATATTGACAGATTGATTATGCAACTCTCAGTGGCATGATACACAGAGAGGAGCCTTCTGTTGCACCACATGGAAAATATTTGACAATATTGTGTTTGATAAACAGTCAGTACAATTATTAACAAACTTACAGACTGATGATGTTTGAGTCTTTTCCAATTGGGAATGTTTCCTCAAACTGTTTGTCATGAAATGGTCAAGTCCATTAAAATATTATAGAATAGATACATTACAGATTTGGTAAACCAAGGTGTTGATTCTAATATTGTATATCAATGAAGGCACACTAAATATCTTCTATACAACACAATACAATTCAACAACAGCTAGACTATAACCTTGGAAATTAATAACACTACAAACCACTCTTCATTCATGTTTGTATTGCCACGATTGTTCTCTGCGTCCATATGTTCGTATCAGTCATGACATAGCAGTCATATTGTTCTTGCCACTGAGTGCCCTCTGATCTTCAACCTCAGAATGGAAGTCAGGAGGGTCCCCAGGGTGCAGCCACAGCTTCATCCCCCAGGAAAGAGCTGCTTCCTCCAGCCCTGTCACCATGGAGGGCTCCCAGCTCGCAAGATCGCTCTGAGAAAGCACAATCAGTAACCGATGGTAAGTATGACTGAGCTCATAAAACCAAATATCTCATCCAAATCAGGTTTTGGCTGAAGGGACAATGATAAGACAACGCTGCTCTCCTGAGCTGTCCCTACACCTCTGTCCTGCAGCTGACCTGCCAACCCAGACCCCCCTCCACAGCAGCATATACACTACATACAGGGTGAACAGCATACATAGATTATATATGAGTAATAATATTTACATGTTTACAAAACAATGACTGAATTGGCCTGTGGGTGTTGGTGTTGTTTTGGTGTGTAGAGACCTGTAGCACTTCCTGGAGGGGAGAGGTTTAAACAGCTTGTATCCTGGGGTGATGGATCTGCAGAGATGTTTTCTGCACATTTCTTGACTGCTTACCACAGCGTTGTGTTGTTAGTGATGGTGATGGGCAGCAGTGTGGAGGGTTCCCCCTATAGTCCACCATCATCTCCACAGTTTTGAGTGTGTGCAGCACCAGGTTGTTCTGACCACACCAGTAGACCAACCGTCCAACCTCTGTGTGTATGCAAACTTATCTTCATCCTGGATGAGGCTGATGACCGTTGTGTCGTCTGCAAACTTCAAGAGCTTCACAGACGGGTCTCTTGAGGTGCAGTCGTTGGTGTAAAGGGAGAAGAGCAGTGGGGAGAGCACACACCCCTGGGTGGCGCCAGTGCTGATTCTCATCATAATAATCCTCTGATTGGTTCTGGTTCTCTCTGTCTCTATTGCTCACTGTCTGTGTGTGTGTTTGTATTACCTTAGAGAGTCTTCCTAAACCACGACAACACATGAAGCCCCTTCCACAGCGCAGAGCTGTGTCCGTCCATGAGGATACTCTGGCCATGACACAAGGTGAGATCTGTCATACTGGAAACAATGAGTGCCAACACTGAATATGGCAAGGAGATTACAATCAGGAACTACACACACATTTATCGCAGGTTCTCTCAATCTCACCTTCCAGTGTGGCGAGAACATGCAGTTGTACAAAACTCATATAAAGTTCAATTTCCAGTATACCTTAGCCTTAATTTGATGGTCTCTAGACCCTGGATGCAGTCACCGCTCTGTTTCAGGAGCCTAACAGACTGGCCCAGTGTGAAGACTTTAAATTGTGCATATCATATCACAATATGTGTTTCTTTCTGCAAATGTGTTCATGTAAAAACACAGTAGACAGTAGACAATTGATTCTACGCAGTTGTTAAGGTTAATAAATCAATATTATATTTTTGTAAATATATAAACACTGATCAGTGCAGCGTGCGTGCAAGACTGTGTCTTCCAATGTGTTTTGCCATTTAGAGTTTGCTTTCACACAATGCTAATTAAAGTTGAGTCTCAACCTCTTCTATCTCTGTCTCCATCTTTCTTAGAGCTGAAGGCAGTGTTACAGAGGTCGCCCATACGTTTCCGAGTCAACAGAGGGGATCTGCCCCCCTGCACTGAAGATCCATGTAGTGGGGCGCAAGCACAAGGAGCTAAGGAGGGTGAGAGAGGTGTATAATCATGCTCATGACTTACTTTATATGTTTCTTATTCTTTGTTTTGTTCTTTTTCTATCTCAATTTTTCCATTTGTTCTTCATCCACCCAGGCAGTGGCACAGAGAAGCAGACAGCTGGAGAAAAGGAGGAATCTTTCCAGAAAGAGGAGCTGAAGGCAGAGAGAGGAAGGACGGGCTGTGGAGGGACAGGAGGTGAAACCAAGCACCCCCCTCCAGGAGAGGATGAAGCCCCAGGCTCATGGTGTCCCTCCTCTACAGCTCATGCTCAAAAAGAAGTATCAGCTCCCCGACTCTTCAGTCCACCTGCAGCCACTGACAAAGCTCTGTCCATTCTAGAGAGGCCTCCAACCCTAACCCAAACTCCAGAAAAGCATCGTGCAACCCCTACAACCCAGAAATTGAGTCCCAGCACAACCCCAACATTGCCCCAAACTCTCGAAAAACTGCTGGTGTCCCCACCACCCCAAGACAAGATCCCCAGCACAATCACAGCTGCATCTGCATCCCCAGAAAACCCCCAAGTGAGTCCTCTGTCCCACAAGGAGCCAGGTCCTGGCACAGCACCAGCCACAGCAGATCTGAGAAACAGCACACAGGAGAGAGGGGAGGTGGTCTTTAAACAGCACACAACAAAGGCAGAGCCAGCAGACCAAAGAACTGAGCTCCCTCTGTCTGAATAATACACACAGACTGACTAACCTGAGGAGAGAGAGGAGAGAGTGGTCTCTGACATCTCTGAGATCAGGACCTGGAGGGTTATACAAGGTCTGAGAGTAGTGTGAATGTTGTACTGTGCACAGCTAATGTCTGTACAGTCGGCATATTGGCTGTTTGAGGTGAATAAACACAGACTGCCCAAATGGTCACGTGGTCAAATTCATGCAGAACAACAGAAGTTCTGGATGTTCCATAATGACTAATGAAGCTTGCTGACCATAACCTATTTGAAGGGAACATTCTGAAAAAAACAGAAAACTTTTCTTTAACTTTATGAATGGATTAGGCGTGTCCAGTCTTGAGTGACGCTTTATTTGTTTCTGCACTCTGTGCTAATTTACCCCAAACAGAACATTGGCATACATTAGCTGTAGCTCGCTAGCAGCATACACCCTGACCATGTGTCTGCAAAGTGTGTCTGTATGTGTAGACAGCTCATCGTGACTGATGTCAAAAACAGGATATTTTTCTTATCTCTGTGCATTGATGAAGTGGAGTGATAAAGCTGCAGGATGATTCTCTTCACACCACACCGGTCATATCTGCATCCGTTTTACTTTACTTTACTGTAATATGCAACCATGGCACCTCTAAAAGTCACTTCAGTTTTGCATTCAGTATGAGCACACCTTTAAGCAGAGTGTGAAATGAGGCACAGCTAGCACCAGAGATCATGTCAAATCTTTGTTGTTGGCTGGGAAGGAAACCATCACTGTGACTTCCAGGTCAAGACAGGGCTGTTAGTGTTAGCAGATATTTAGGCTGTATCATGTCAATCAAAGTAATCCATTTGAACAGGTCAAGCATTCATAACTACTGAGGTCCTGCAGTTTATGTCATAGTCTCTAACACGCATCTTACTGTCCTACAAGCATAAACATGTATCAGCACTGACTGAGGGAGCTAGTTTCACATGAGATATGAACATTTCCACTTTGCCAGACACACATTGTGTAAACTGTCTGAACAGAAGTACTAAACCATTTCCTTTCAATGAACATCATTTTTTAAAGTGTTCAGGGAGATAAGCTAAAGTTACAACATAAGAACAAACCCACAGAGTCAAGGCTTCGTCGTAAAAATGTTATACAGTGAGCTGACTGATTGTACTCTACTTGTAAAAGTCTGATCTATATACAGCTGTGAAACCCAGTGTACTTGTGTTTTGTAACTATGCACCTGTGAAGGTCAAATGAAGCGCAGAGCAGGAAGTGGTATTTGTTAGCAAACTAAGCAACAGATGGGGCTCCTTATGTGGGATGAACCTGGAGTCTAGGTTTATATATATGAGGAGTAAGTGCATCAGAAGCATCAGGGGGAATCTTCACCAGGGGCCTCATGTACAAAGCATGCGTACGCACAAAAAAGTGGCGTACGTCCTTTTCCACGCTCACGTTCAAATGTATCAAATGTGAAACAATCGTAGAAATGTGCGTGCCCCACGCCAATTTCATAGCTGTCGTACGCACGTTTCTACAGCTATTGTTCCTTTGGCGACACTTAGAGGTGACGCTGGGAAACTGTTAATAATGTGAAAACAAGTAGTCATCAGAGTGATGTGCACATCAGAGACACACTTATGAACTATTAACACACCCACGTGTTTGCAATTATATAAGTGGATATAAAAGCATGCGCAATGTGATGAAGAAAATGATATTAACAAAGACAGCGTTAGCGTTGTTAGAGGACCTTGCAACGGACCGCCGTGAGCGATTTAAGGAACGCAAGGATTTACTTGCAAACCATGATAATTGGCTCATAAGACGATTTCGGTTACCAAGGCCAGTGTTACTGGAGTTGTGCGCAGAGCTGCGGCTAGAGTGCAACGGGGGCCGGTGGGCCGGCTGCCTGACTACGCTGGGGTTCCTGGCAACAGGGGCATTCCAGCGGGAGCTGGCCGATCGGTCAGGAGTGTGCCAGTCAACCCTGAGCCATGCCAGCTGTGTGGGATGGAATCATCCGAATGTCTTCCTGGTACATCAGATTCCCGTACAATGCTGTTGAACAGGCCGACATTAAAGCACAGTTTGCAGCGAGAGCCGGTTTCCCTAATGTAATCGGAGCTATTGACTGCACACACATTGCTATAAAAGCGCCATCACAGGATGATTTTTTTTATGTTAGTAGGAAACATTTTCATTCCATCAATGTTCAAATCATATGTGATGCGCGAATGCAGCTAACTAACATCGTGGCAAGGTGGCCTGGTTCAACGCACGACTCATTCATTATGACTAACAGCATGGCTGGGAACAGGCTGGAGACTGGCACGGTGCGCGATGGGTGGCTTCTATTCGTTTAATTGTCCCGTATGTAACGCTGGATTACATACGAAACAATTAAACGAATAAACTCTTTACTTACCCAGAAGCCGTGCCAGTGTGCCAGTGCATATTTGGGCATGTGCGCATTCAAATATCATGTTTTTGGTTTTCTTTATTTTCTGCTGGTGAAATTAGAGCTGCAGAGCTTTCTAACAAGCCCCTGATTGTCTCCCTGTGTTCAGTATTCTTGTCAGTAAAAGCGGGCGTAAAATGTCAGCCGCAGCGCCACACCTGTCCACACCTGTGTGTGCGCTGCTCGGATCCCACGGCATTTCCAGCCTCACACACACGCTCCCACTCACGTCTTTTTTTTTGGTCATATTTATCCCTGTTGACAGGGAACCAAACAGAATCTCCACTTCATTCACTAGAATCTTTAGCTTAGACTCTGTGAAATTCATTTTCTTTCCTTTGTTCATCGCGTTATCTGATCGGACAAAGAGGTGAATCTCAGGTCCAGGGTCTATTTAAATAGATTTGCATATGTAAATGGGGGCGTGGACAGGGAGGAGTTGCACGTGCGCTCAATTCCACGTTGATTGGCATGTACAAAAGAAACGTGCTTGGATCCATGTGAACGCACACTTTGATACATCTGAATATTTTTGTGCGTACGACAGTTTCCGGGTTCTGGCGTACGGCAAGTTTTAGTAGTAAATCCACGCAAGTATTTGTACATGAGGCCCCAGGTCACTAGATCCACCTTTTGCCAATGTGGATACATTCTACTCTTTTAGGTGTATAAACCTTGAGCAGGGCAGTAATTCCCTTTTCTTACCACTTAGTTGTGTTCTAGTTGTTTGACAGATAATGAGTTAACCATTAACTCATGGACTCAGTCCACTGCCTTGTCCTTCAAGATGCTAGATGTCACTTCCCTGCAGGACCTCAGTATGTGCACAGTGACAGTTTCTTGTCACTGTGCATTGATGTGAACACCAAGCTGTTACTTCTGTTTCTCTATTCCCCATTAAAACCATCAAGGAAGAAAGCACCAGTATGCTTTGAATCCCATTCCCTGATGTGAGGCCAACTGATAAATTCAAAACCATCTGGTACCAGCAACATTTGTTTTTGCATCTTGCACAGTTAGATAATTATTCCAACTGAAGCTGCGCTCACAAAGGCAACAGAAGAAACACCTAATCAGAAGATCAGCACAAGACCTTTGAATCTTGGTGGCAACTTGGAAGTTTAGAATTAGGCTGACATACACAAAGCCTAAAGACTTGCCCTAATCTGATGTCTTTAGGTGTTTTGTAATGATACTTCCTCTCCTCCTCACAGGAGGACCAGATAAGATCCTAATAATTAATCAATATATGATCAGATATTAAGTGAGATAACAACACAAGTGTGTTCTGTCTATCAAATTCTCAGGGTGGTCGTGGAGAATGGTGTACGTTTTGTAAGTGCAGACCTCAGATCAGCCAGAGCCTCCGTCTCATCCTCGGGGAGAATTTATTTTCTACCGTCACGTTTATCTTTGCCTTGCACGCACAGAATATGTACAAAAGTACGGAAAGCAAACAAAAACAAAGTTATAAACAGAGTGTAAATCCATACCTATACTTGTTAATAATAATTAAAATTATGAGTTGTGTGATAAACTTGTACTTGTTTTATGTTGTGTCTCGGAGTGTGTAGAAATAATTGTGATGATGTCAAAGTCATGTCTGCACAGTTACATTAGACTAAGCAAAACAGCTGCATGACACACTGGGTTCATTTTAACTATTTTGTTCATCCATCAAACAGATGATTGGCGGTTCAATCCCCCCCACCTCCAGTCTGCATGTCCAAGTGTCCTTGAGCAAGATATTGAACCGCAGATTGCTCCTGATGGTACGCCACTAGTTTGTGTGTGAATGAGATATGTATTGTAAAAGTGCCATGAGTGGTCAGAAGACTACAAAGGTGCTATATAAGTACAGTCCATTTACCATTTAAAACAGAGATGGGCCAGCTGCTTTACTACATGGAAGGCAAATACCATACCATACCTGCCATACTGTACAGTGTACCGGAGGTAACATGGCTATAATAGCATAATAGCTGTACACTCTCATATCTGTTTTCTTAAACATTTCACTGCAGCTGTGTTTCTACATTCATTCACAACTGTTAGTGTTAGTCACAACACGCTTCACACATAATAATTATCTCTGTTCTTAATTATGCTCTATTTCTTCCCTCTATTGTCCCACTGGGATCATTAAAGTTCCATTTTTTTCATTTGGTGTATCAAAGAGCAGCCAGACAACTCCCAGCTGCTGAATCCAGGCTGGCTTATGTGCTATGGGGAGGACTGTTAAATACAGCAGCAGGGTGATGATAAAAAACACAAAATGTCAGGCTGTCCTTGGACGTTAACTAGACTCTCTATTAGCTGGTTTATCTCTGATATGACATTCTGCATAACAGTTTTTCAAACATAAGACATTAAAAGATGTTCTAAAAAGGTGAGTTTGAAGTTTGGAGTCATGTTTTGAACATAGGCAGGGTGGTGCAGTCTCTGATTTGTTTGGGAAGAGAGTTCCAGAGGGAGGGGGCAGCTATGGAGGAGACTCATCCCAGGCCCGGTGCTGGTCCTTAGAGGTGAAGAGGCTGGAGGAGGTTCAAGGTTCAAGGTTCAAGGGGTTTTATTGTAATTTCAACCATATACACAGTACAAAGTGAAACAAGACAGTGTTTCACCGAGGACCATGGTGCTACATAGAACATAGAACATAGTGTAGACAGGGGTAGCAGGGGGCCTGAGTTATGGAGAGTTTTATGTATCAGGAGAAGGACTTTGAATTGGATTGGTTGTGGGGCAGGGAACCAATGCAGTTTCTGAAGGACAGGAGTGATGTGGTGCAGCAGCGAGACTGGGTGAGCAGATGGGCAGCAGAGTGCTGGATACATTGGATTTTATTTAGGATTTGGATGATGTTGCAGTAGTCTGTTCTGGATGTGATGGAGGCATGGATCAAGGTGTCAGCAGCAGAGAAATAGATATCTATTGTAGGACGACTGACTCCATTCTCTCTGAAACCTGAACATATGCACCAGGAGGAGGAGGCGGCGTTGAAGGAGGAATGGAAATGTTGGTGATCCATGATCTTTTTTTACTGCTGTTGCATTGCCTGAAATGTAGGGTTGTTGTGTTGTCCATAATATGGTTGTGTTTTGTTAAATGTGTTTTATTATCTTTTAATGTATTTATGAAAACATGTTTTTTCATTTGTTTAGTTACCTTAGATTTTTTTGCAATAACTGTAACAAAAATAAAACATGACACAACTCTGTCATTTAAACACATTTAATGTGTATTACAGTCCAGCTATACAATAACAATATAAATAGAGTATACATTTAATATATAATGTCTTTCAGATCAGAGCCTTTCTTTGCATAAGAATATTTCACCTTTACTCTAAAGTTATACTTCTGTATCTGTCAGAGTTTCATGTTTCACTTCTAAAAATAAAACATCTGAAGGGCTTCATGAAAAACAACAGGTATCTACAATTCAACAGTTTGATTCCATCATCACAAACTGTAGAACAGCTCTTTGGCTATCTTTCTTACATCTTCCTCTGCTCTCATGAAGAATAGAAATGACACACCTCATCCTCATCTCATCAACATTCTCTAAAAATCTTCCTACAAAGTTCAACTAGAGACAGAGACTGGTTCCACTGTGATCTATCCTGAGTGACAGTAACTGGAATGTTACTTCTGGAAAAGGAGAATTCTGTTGAGTTTTTCAAATCTTTACAAATTAAAGTCCATTCACTCAATCACTGTGTGCTTTCACACCTCACAAACTCAACAAATCTAACTCAACCAATTCGGGTCAAAGCAACATCAGGTACATTTTACTCTGTTACCTCCTGTTGATCCACGCTGACCTGTGATCAGGTGAACGGTGTCTCTGTCATTCGTACGTCTGTTCTCACACTCTGTAACTTTGGGCTCCGGGTTGGGAGAAGTACATAACGCTTTACGGCACACACCACCAACTATTTGAGTGATTTTGGTGAAACTGGATCATATTTTATGGAGAAAATGTTTTCTGGTTTCCCCTCTGATGTCCTTCAGGCTGCTTCGCATCAACTCTTGGCAGTGTTGCCAACTCTCCAATGAAAGTAGCTAGCAGTAACTGCAAAAGACACTGAAATGTTCTGGATACGTCAGAATGCATTCATTTGCATAAAGTGCTTGTGTCATTTGCAGTTAAGGACAGATAACTTTAAGCTTTGGAAAAGAAATCCATACTTTGTAAAGATGCTGGTTTTTCAGTTAATATGGAAAGCCGTTTGAGCATTTATTCAATATCCTTGATATCGGACTTAAGGTCCATGTACTAGTAAGCTTTTTGTCCTCACTAGTAAGACGATATTTCGCACTAGTAGAACTACTAGAGCACACTAGTAGAACGACTGTGTCTTACTAGTAACGTTTTTTACACTACTAGTGCCACTTTTGGCCTACTAGTTCGCAATCAAACCCTACTTGTAAACTACTGTGCTGCACTAGTAACACTACTACGCCCTACTAGTAGGCATGTGTCATGCACTAGTAGCCTCCTGGACCCTACTAGTAGCACCAAAATGCCCACTAGTACTACTAGTAAGTACAAAAATGCCCACTAGTAGTACTAGTAACGTATATTTTACCTTATTAGTACTAATAGTAACAGTGAGAATGCCCACTAGTAGTACTAGTAACATCAAAAATGCTCACTAGTGACAGATATTTTTTTCTTACTAGTGAGCCTCCGAACCCAACATGTAAGGAGTTTGGCTGCACTAGTATGACACAATACACTACTAGTGCGCAACTAGCCCGCTACTAGTGCGCAATTGCACACTACTGGTGCGCAACTTCATTCAACTAGTAAGACATTTCTGTAACATGTAAGACATTTCTGCACACTAGTAGGACAACTTTGGCGTACTAGTAGGACAACTACATCTTACTAGTGAAGCAAAACTGTGCACTAGTTGGCAACTGTGCGCTACTAGTACTACTAGTGACACAATAAAATTCTACTAGTTAACATCTACCGCCTCACTAGTAGTACTAGTAGTGTGCAGATGTCAACTAGTGCACAGTTTTGCTTCACTAGTAAGATGTAGTTGTCCTACTAGTACGCCAAAGTTGTCCTACTAGTGTGCAGAAATGTCTTACATGTTACAGAAATGTCTTACTAGTTGAATGAAGTTGCGCACCAGTAGTGTGCAATTGCGCACTAGTAGCGGGCTAGTTGCGCACTAGTAGTGTATTGTGTCATACTAGTGCAGCCAAACTCCTTACATGTTGGGTTCGGAGGCTCACTAGTAAGAAAAAAATATCTGTCACTAGTGAGCATTTTTGATGTTACTAGTACTACTAGTGGGCATTCTCACTGTTACTATTAGTACTAATAAGGTAAAATATACGTTACTAGTACTACTAGTGGGCATTTTTGTACTTACTAGTAGTACTAGTGGGCATTTTGGTGCTACTAGTAGGGTCCAGGAGGCTACTAGTGCATGACACATGCCTACTAGTAGGGCGTAGTAGTGTTACTAGTGCAGCACAGTAGTTTACAAGTAGGGTTTGATTGCGAACTAGTAGGCCAAAAGTGGCACTAGTAGTGTAAAAAACGTTACTAGTAAGACACAGTCGTTCTACTAGTGTGCTCTAGTAGTTCTACTAGTGCGAAATATCGTCTTACTAGTGAGGACAAAAAGCTTACTAGTACATGGACCTTAAGTCCGATATCAAGGATATTGAATAAATGCTCAAATGGCTTTCCATAAGTTACTGAGGACTTTCTGACCTGGCTGCTCCCTGTGTGAAGGAAACTAGCATTAGCTGTCAGTCAAAAGAGGGACCCTCTTGCTGGAGATTGTTGCTCATTAAGTTGACTAAACAACAATGTATAGCACATATAAAACAGCCTACTGTGTACTCCAAACTGTGTCTGTACCTTCATCAGGAAGAGGTTGGACTGTGTGAATATCTAAAATAATGAGACAGATCTTTCACGTTTGTCACAGGAGAATCTGTTTCTGCTGTTATGTTTCTGTGTTAACTAAGCCTCATCTTCACTGCCTGAATTATCTGGCTCTTCTGACCGGCGCACAGGATTGTGGGACGGCTTGTTCAGATCCTCTGGAGTCATTTCCTTCATCCTCCCGTCCATGCTGAGCTGCATGGGCTGGATCACACCGCACCTTCACAAAGAAATTGTTTAAAAGTAATGTGTGTGTACTAAACGAGTACTGAAAACTGTGCTAAACCAGTTAATTACGGGAAGGAAGGAAGGAAGGAAGGAAGGAACCAGTTAATTACGGGAAGGAAGGAAGGAAGGAAGGAAGGAAGGAAGGCACTAAATGTCTCAGATTCGCTACTTATTCTATAATTATTCTAATAGTAGTTTTTATCATATATGCAGTAAATGTGTATGTTTGTGTGTTTACTGACCTTGACAGTTTGTCAAACATCTCGACCAGCTTCATGGCTTCATATTCTTTCTGCTCCTCTGTCATCCCATCCATAGGATTGGGCTGCTCCTCCTCTACAACTCCTGTGACTGGGTTTATCCTGGAGACAAAAGAGAGAGACAGACAGACAGACAGACAGACAGACAGACAGACAGACAGACAGACAGAGACAGAGACGGAGAAAGGAATCAAAATAACATTATTATTAACATAATTTTTTAAATGAAGCCACTGATCCATCCATCCATTATCTGTAACCACTTCACCCCCTCATGGTGGGGCTGGAGCCTATCCCAGCTGAGTTTTTTCTGGCGAGGGGCGGGGTACACCCTGGACAAGTCGCCTGTTCAAAACCACTGATGTGTATAATTGAACTAAAATGAACATATATCAAAGCTGAAGATCTAAATGTAAAGTTTGGCATTCATATTGTATTAGATGTGCATCTCTTTCTCTACAAAAACAACAACAACTGGTCATCTGCAGCATGAATGCATAGTATTCAGTATTATGTCATCTGTAATGCAGGACCATGAGCAGATGTACCAAGGACACCGGGACACACATGGCAGAGTTCTGTACTCTTCTAGTTACTTCTTGTGCAGATACTGGACGGGTTGTGAAATTTCGCTTTGTGGATTTGGAAAATGATTTTGACCACCAATGAAGTGATATTCTCAACACAAAGTTGCTGTGCAGAAGGAGCAGAGCCTGAAGGAAAAGCTCTGGATTTATCAATCAAACCTGTGATCATGAGCTTTGGTTAGTGAAGAAGAGAATAAAGGCTCAGAGTAGAACTGGTGGCCAGATGAGCTGGTTCAACACTAATCTGGATGCCTCCTGAGGCATGCTCAATTAGGAGGAGACCCTTGATTCTATATTCCTCTGGTTTGGGGATATCTTAGGATACTGGAAGACGTCTGAACAATGTCACTTGGCCTGCTGTTACTGTGAACCTGGATCTAAATGAGCTGAAAACGGGTGGATGATTGTGTTAATAAGAAAATACTGTGACCTACATAATCGGTCATGTTCTTTAGTTAAAGCCACACAAAATCCACTTTAAAAAGGTTTGCAATCAAAAACTGGACACCAGGCACTGAGTTAAAAGTGGTACTGACTGGGCTTTGGCCTCTTTGTACTCTTCTGTCTCGGAGTCTTCGTCTTCAGAGTAGATCCCAGAGTCTCTGCCCCCCCTGAGCAGTCCTCTGGCAGCCAGCAGACCTGCAGCATTACCGTATCCTGTGTACTTAATGAACCTTGAAACTGGACAGAGACATGATATTAATACGATGTCAACAAAACCAATTCAGCAAGTAGTCATACACTTATCAGTTCAGACCTTAACCACGAAGACAGTCTTAAGGCAGTCTTAAGAACAACCCTGTCCATATCCAAAAAAATCAAATCTTCATAACTGTTTGTTATGTAGAACTCTTATGTTGACCTCTTTGGGGTCACTAAAAGGTATTACATAAACCCATTTCTCAAGGGGTGAACAGTACCTGGTCAGTGATTGAATCCTGTCAGAGTAAACATTAAGTCTTACTACAGAGTCATCCAAACATAGATACTAATGGTGAAATGTCCCTCACCACTTTCTTTGCAGAGAACAAACAGGAGCTCAGCGGCACAGTCCTTGATATCAGTGTCAATGTGCGTCATAAGACGGACTAGTTTGTTCCTCAGAGCACTGCCCACCTCTGGCCTGTTCTTCACATCACGCAGTGGGGGCAGCACCTAAACACACACACACACACACACACACACACACACACACACACATATCTGAGATATAGAAACACCAACATATTTTATCTCTTCATCATATATTCTGTTCACCTCAACCTGACCTTGGACCTGAGAAACTTCCTGGTCTCTCGGTGGATGCGGGCACTCTCAGTCAATAAGTTCAGTGACGGGAGAAGGGTCTCTTTAAGCTTATGTCCCTGAGAGACAGACAGCAAACTTCATAATGTCATGATGAAGACAACATCCCAGCTGGAACAGCAAATAAGTCACTTTCATCAAATACATCAAATTTAACATCAGTTATTTGGTGATAACAGAATTGAGAAATATATAAAATGCTCATATTCTACTTTAATAGTGCAAACAAAAAACAAATCTGCAGTGAACCTGGATCTTTTGGCAATTGACCCCTTTGTCCTGCTGGTAATCCAGCCTCGCTCCTTGCACAAGAACGGTAACGGTTAATGGTCAGCTGCTTTCGCAAAAACTCTTTTTGTAAGGGAACATTTTACAGAGTTATAACAAGCAACCTGCAGCATCCAGATGTCATCCTATAACTCTGCCACATAGACGCCATTCACTCATCAGTTAACATACAGCTCCACCTAGTGACAGAGATTCTGATCAGGATGGAAAACACAGCAGTGTATAGTTTGCCCAGCTGTGTTCGAATGCATATGTTTTAACCAAACATGTAGCATATCAGTATGATTCCGGCACATTTTAAAGCATTGTTTCATGTAATTCAGGTTTCTAGTCATGTCTTTTCCATTATCATTAGAGTAGTGGAGGTAATGAACCTGCATGAATAGTATATTGTTTTGTCTTACCCGGTCAAGTCGTTTCTCCATGAATTTCAGCAGCATGTTGACAGCATCCATGTTGACCCCCATGTACTCGATGGAGCCTTGTTGTACTTTGGGCATCAATAGGACATCAAGACAGGGCAGAGGGAGATTACCTAGCAAGTTAACAGTATGGCTGAGAAAAAAAGAGTGAAGGGGTTAGGAGGACGGTGTAACAGAATAATGAAGTTACCAAGGAACAGAGGTGAAGTGTGTGCGTGTGATGTCCAACCTGTAGAACTCCTCAGTGCGCTCCTCTCCATCTGCATGGCTCATAAGACAGTGTCTCAGTATGGCTCCCAAATGTCTGTACGCTGCTGCCTCTTCCTTCACACACACATTACACACATATTGTTGACGAGAACCCATTATAAATGTGTATTTTACAGTGACCACACTAAGGGGTTGTTTTCTGATATTTCTTTGTATATTTATTTTCCTTTTCTGTATTTTCTATTGGCTTTTGCATAAAAAAATGTTCAATCATCAATCATGGATATACATACATATATATATATATATATATATATACACCTCGTCAACCTTGCGCCTAGTTGAGTCAAAAGTAATATTGAACAGTATTTTTAGTATTTCCATGGCGAGCTCTGTCTGCTGCCGGCTTAGTGGGGGCAGTTCTTCAGGTGGGACACCTTCTAACCCTGCCCTTGCAGTCTCCAATGTATCTGGCCAACACAAACCCAGTGTGACATCCAACTGGTTTCCTAGAACAACCACAGGACAGGAGGTTATCAACTTATGCACTATAACTTGATACAGTTGTAAATCATTGGCTTCTTATTACAGACCGTGGTGACCTGGAAGGTGAAGGTAGTAACCTAGAGAGCTACATGGGTCACACAGGAAAAAGGTTACCTAGCAGACTAATGCCGTGAAGCTCCTGAGCCAGCTGTGTTCTGACATCCACTCTGACAGCAGTCAGCAGGAAGGTGAGACGCAAGTCAAAGAAACGCACCTGAGTAGAAGAACACAAATTCAGGAGACTCATTCACTTTTTCTCTGCTCTTCAAATACAGACTCGTCCTCCAACTGGAACTGATACGAGCAGGAATGTAACTGTTACACAGAGTCGTGTTCAGATGCTCTGAACGAGACAGCACTGTGTGGATTTTTCTGAGATGCTTGGTTGATCTCTTTTTTTGGCCTTTTCAAGCTTTATTAGAAAGAGACAGCTAAAGAGTGACAGGAATGTGGGGAGAGAGAGAGAGAGAGAGAGAGAGAGAGAGCCACAGGTCAGATTCAGACCCTGGGCTTCTGCAGCAAGGACTGAGCCTTTGTACATGGGGCGGATGCTCTACCAACTGAGCTAAACACCCTGGTTGATTTTGTTAAATGAAAATGGTCCATAAAAAAAACATGGTTATTGGTTATGTCCTTCACAGTAAGCTGTAAAAATTTGTTTTAAAAATCATATTGGTGCCTGTACTGAAAATATGATATGTGTAAATATTCTGCTCATATTGAACTCATTTGCACCACAGATCCTTTAAAAGACACACATGCTGCTGTATTACTGCAAACTGCTCACATGAAAAGTTTATCATTGTAACAAGGTATTTTAATGTTCATCAAAATATTGATATTACAACATGATGATAGCAAGAAACATGTATTCTATAACTTAAAAGTATTGTGAGCATTCCTCCTAAAAGTATGGTTATAACACCAAACTTTTCACTTCATAACGTGATACTAATTCATTTTTCCTCTGCTGTGGCAGCAACTGGTTAGGATAAGATGGAGGTCTTAAGAAGTTAAGACTGATTTGAAGAATGGAAGATGAGGATGTGTTGGCTTAATAAAATCTGAACCCAAACTGAATCTTTCCAACTGGGATGCAGAATGCAAAGTCAAAGTCCTGTACTTTGAACGTATTTACATATTTCGTACTAAGTAGCACAGTAGTATATAAACTTATTTTGAATGCTTAGCCAGCATACGTGAAACAACAGACAGACAGTGGTGCTGCTTTAAATTGGAATTAATTCATAAAAACATTCATGAACAATTTGAAGGATCCTAACAACAACCAGCGAGTGTTTGCAAAAAACATTATCAACACAGCATTATTTATGATTCTTCCTTCTTTAAAGCTGCAAAGCTTCCCACAGATAATGACATTTGTTATGTTACTGACGTCCATACCTCATGGGTCCAGGTGGGATCATGACACTGCTTTAGCCTCTCTGCCACACCCTTTATCAGCTGTAGATCTGCGGCTACCACCTGCCATCCATTCATCCATCCATCCAAATACACATTTTAGAAAGTAGCACCAACCAAATTTTATAGTCTGAGGAATTCATGTAAGTGTTGTTATGAGGAGACACACAGCAAACTGACCTGTCCTGTCTCACAGTGTAGCAGGATGTTACAGATGGACTTGAGACCCTCAACAATTATATCCTGGTCAGGGTTTTCTGAAGAAGGTGAGGCTTCCTTCACCACCTCACTGGATACTTGTGCCTCCTCTTCCCCCTCTCCTCCACTTTCCACTAGGAAAAGAAAAAAGTCAAACTATATTTAGATAGCTATATTTAGAATGAAAAAAAGGTTCAGACTCTATCATCTGTATTATATCTCTTTAGGTTTTCTGTTTAATAATTCCAGATAAAGTTTGTCTTGTGCTATCATGCATGTAAATCACACTTCGAGCCTTATGTGTAAAACCTTCTACATAGAATCACATAGCAAAGACTGATATGGGTGAACTTAGTTTTCAATTAATATGAGGGTTTCAAATATTTCCCGATCTTCACATAGTGACATTCAATAAAACAATTTTCAGGGACTAAATAGCTACAAATGGACAAACAGCAGAGAGAATATGAAAAGTCTTGTTTTGTAGTTTTGTCCATCACTTTATCAAGAATAGCAAATTAGAGTGAATGCTTGTGTTTTTGTTTTTTTACCCTATCAGATTTCGTTTTAGTGATGTCATCATGTTCCCAGATATCTGAATTTTATGTCACAACCTTTTGTGTTCTTTCATTTTCCAGTGCCAAAAACCTGAAAACTTGAAACTGTATGTAATATTCTGAAAATCAGAACTGTATTTGATCCTCTGTCTGTATACTGTGCTTCCACATTCAGTTGAATTCATTTTCAGTTCATTGAGACACATATCCATCATATATCAACCAGGATGACTCAGTGAGTTCATGTTCCTGCTGGTGTGCATGCTGACTGGACACTTGATGGAACAGAGCCATCTTTAATGTTATTACATTTTTTACACGCTAGCACATCAGCAGCAGCTCAGTCCTTCATCTGTGTCTACACAGGATATGTTCAGGGTGTAGAGTGACATAAAAACACAGACATAAAGCTTCAGACAAAACAATAAAACTATAAGCAAAAAAAAAGAATTTGAATTGAGGATATAATTAGTAATACAATTGAAATGTTACAATTAACATTCAAGGCATTAATGGGAGTTTCATTAGAGAAACAAAACAGAAGTACCAGGAAAGAAACCTGTTTGTGATAAAACCTCGGAGAAGCCTGGGAGAGTTAACAGAAATTACCTTGGTCGTCCGGCTGCCTGGAGGCAGGTGTGGCACTACTGGCCAAAGCGATGCCGGCATAGCGGGCCAGAGTGGACATGGCAGAGTGACTGATGAAGGGATGCAAACAATGTTTGTCTCTGGACAGGATCCGAACTGTTTCTAGACAGGCCAGCTGACAGGAAGGCTGCAACTCCCTGTTCAGGAAACTGAGCACCAACTCCCCAAGATGCTGCGTCACACACAAAATACATCATGTTAGAGAAATGTTCTTTTATTCATAGAAGCAACAGACAACCGAGCACATCCAGAATTTCAATTTGTCACCACAATATAGCTACTCTACTGCTAAATCTACGTGAGAGGACACAGTGAAGCACCAAGGGAACTTTGTGAATCTTCCTGCCCAGTGTGTGCATGTCTTAACCCTGAACTTACCACCATTATCAGCACTAACATGATTTCTATCTGTTCAAAACTAGTGACAAACTGCACCACTGACATATCCCTGCATAATTATTAAAGCCACACTCTTTCCTGTCAATCCATACTGTTAACTAAACAACACAAAATGATAGCTTTGGGCAAAATGATATTTTACTTGTAAAATTGTTGTTTACTAATTGGTCTTCATTTAATTTGTTGTCTGACATTACCTGTAAATGAACCACACCTTGTATTCATGTTCTCTGGCATCTTTTTGTATCTATTTCTCTCTTCTTTCACAACAATTATCAAGGGAGTTGGATGAGTGTGTTCCCATCCAGATCATCTTCTCCTGTACAGTCCCTGTCTGTGATTTCTGCAAAAATTAATCAGTGTCCTCACTTTCCATGTTTCATTTCCATTCTATATGTCAGGAATTCATTATAGGGTGTGGGTAAGTTGGAGATTAACTGTGGGCTCACAGTCAGAAACAGCAAGGTCCTGCTTTGCTGGAGTCCAACACTCCTTTTTCTTTCTTTATAAACCATGACCAACCAAAACCAAAATAAAGGAAAATACTCCAGGAACCTTCAAAGAGAAACTTATCTTAATCTTTTTCACTGACTAATGACAGGAGTGGTGCTGGGAATACCTCTCTGTTCTGCTCTTCTTCCTTGCTGAATGTAAAGCACTGGTTCATCTGAAGGAAGGAAAAGCACAAAGAAAGGTGAGAGGTGAAGAAGAAGAGCAAAAAACAGAAACACCACGAGAAGTCAAGTCAAGAAAGGCAGAAACAAATAGAAAAGAGAAAATATGTGTAAATCACAGACATAGACAAAGAAGCTGTGATGCAGAAAGTCGGTATGTTGATAAAAAGTGATAGCATTTATTCACACACATTAAACAGTGTTTACATGTTTGTGACAGGGTATTGTGTCTTCTGTTTAATTTTCTCTCCAGGGCAAAAGTAGGAAGCAGCATGATGTTTGCTGTATGGAGGTTGGGTGGAGGGTTTGCGGCACACATTTTGACACTGAAGAATGCAAATCTGTCTACCAATAGTCAGTGTAGGAGCCACATTTTAGTGTATTTATCCTGTAAGATGGTGTGTGTGTTTAGTGCATAAAGTGGAAAAGGTGAGTGATGGCAGATGCCATGTTTGACCTCAGCTGATGAATGAATGGCATCTGCAAACTTTACAGTAAAAGTTTAATGACACTGAATGAACCGCATTCTGTTTATTTGCAATACATTCTAAGCAACAATACTCTGTGGAATCATTTTTGGAAAGAAGAATGTAAGTCTGATATACTGCACACTCACTTTCCATGTGGCAAAAATAAGAAAGTTAGAAAAAGAAAAAAAAGAGAATTCTGATGATAGCTGACGATTTGTGAATACAATTCCACAGAAATATTCACCACAAGTTTAAAACTGGAACTGAGACTTTAAAATAAAAAAACACTCTAAAGACATTAAGCTGGTTTCAAATCTGCGTGACTTTTTGTTTTTGTCACTGTCACATATTTATAATGATGTTGAAAATGTTATCGACCGGTTTACTTCCTACGCATCCAGCAGACACAAAAAAAATAAGCATTTATTTGGAACTGTATTTGCGTACAGCTGTCCAATATTCACTCTCCTATTAGCTCTGATTTGGTCTCCAAGTCCTGAGAAAAAATATCTGGCTCCATATTGTTAGCAGCTAGTATGATGTTTGGTCTGTCCAGGTCTTATACAAGGTGTTATCATAGCCATTTCACTGACAACTGCTCCCTGCTGCTACTGGAAACAAGGCTGCCGACACAGAGTAAAATAATGAGCTAAAAAAGACAGAAAAGCTGTCTATTTCTCTCTCTGTCTGTCTCTCTCGCTCCCTCACTCTCCTGATCTCTTTATGTCCTGTGCAGCTGTCCATCAGACGCAGACTACCAGCCTTATCGCAGCTAACATTATTTTCCCTACTCTGACCAAAGATATGGACACATACACAATGATCAAAGATAACATTTAGTTCTCAGTTCTCACTGAGACTCAAACAATCAGAAATCTACATAACCAAAGTCAATTTTTTATTGCCTCTATACAAATTCATTTATTAACATTCAAATTACAACAAAAACTAACGGTAGCTGTCATGTTTAACCTTTAATTAGGCACAGTGTGGGGACACGGTGTGTCATCGATGAGGAGCAGCACACATTCTTGCATATTGGAAATGTTTAGCAGTTGATTTATACAATTACGTTCTTGTAATGTAAATGTAATGTAACACAGTGGGCTGAACAAGCTGCAGGCTAACAGCAGAGGATACACACTGGGGAAGGTATAAAACAGCATGCAGATTAGACAGTCTCCTCCAACACTAAGCTCCTCACATAGGATTTGACTGGACTGTAGGAGACTCTATTTGTGTATCAGAGAATCTAATCCCATTGCCTTAAAGATCAACTCCCACACAGCTGTGGCTGACAGAACCATGCAGCAGTGCTCACGTGTGGTTTGCAGACCAGAAATCGCAGAAATCTCTGTTGCCACACTCACTCAGCACTCCTGTGGCACACTTGGATATGGTTATGTGGCACACTTATGACACATTTGGACAAAGATCTCATGAATTATTATTATCCTAAATGATTGATGGGCATGTTATAGGTTGTGACAATGACATCCTCTACTTTAAAACAGATAACTGCCCCCGTCATGACACAGTGGGTTTGTGGAGGATTGCCTTGCCGTAACTTCTGATACCACCCATGGACGGACCCCCTTTCTGGAGGCGATCGGAATCCACCTGTTGTCAGTTTTAAGTGAGGATGTGTACCTCAAACATGTTGTCAATCTCAAATCACAAGCTTGTTCTACCTACATTCCCTCATATGTCTCTGCCAAAACCTTTTCAGTTGGATCTCCATCTCCTCCACTGTCATCTATCTCGATTGCCCAGCAGCTCCTGGAATGCAGTGCATAATATCTGTCCTGCTGCCTGCATCCTGTTTAACAATTATACTTCTTTTTTAAATCAGTCTGAATTCTTTAAATAGGATGGCCTTCACCCCAACCATACAGCTGAAAGTCTTTTATCTTACATGGAACTTAATGGAACTGGACTTTACATTCATGCATGTCAGATCCCTCCTCTGTGGCTCTTTCTGAGGTTTCTTCCACCTTTTTCCCTGTTAAAGGTTTTTTGTGGACAAGTTTTTTCTCACTTGAACCGAGGGTCTAAGGACAGAGGGTGTCACTACCTGTACAGATTGTAAAGCCCTCTGAGACAAATGTACTTTGTGACTTTGGGCTATACAAATAAAATTGATTTTGATTTGATTCTACCTTCTCTTCTTTTTTCTTGTTTTAAGAAAAGCAACTTAACCTTTAGTACATGGAATGGCAGTACTGGCAATTTGAAGTTAATTCTGTGTCTCGTGTTGTTACCAAGGGCCTCGTTAAAGACATTTGGCAACTAATCAACTTTTAGTTGATACTTCTCTTGACTTATCCCACCAATCTGGACATACTTTTCATAGCAGCACAAAATGTGGTAATCTGTTCTCTGGAGTTGGAGTTGTATGCCGCTGTTTATTGCTTTATCTAAACCCAGTGGATCACACATACATACACTAAGGTGTAACAAACTGTAATTATCTTATCCAATGCACACAAAGCTGACACTAGTCTGACACACAGGAAGTAGGTTATTGGTATTAGAAGTCTACAGTTGCACAAAATCAAACGCAATGCTGGTGAAACGTGAGCAGTGCATTATGTGCTGCATACAGAAATGACTTTACTGGGTTTTGGTCCATTTTAGGGATCAACGACACACACCTATATGTTTAATTTGTCCCTTCTGACTCATAGAATGGTTTTCAGGTGTGTGTGACTATACCATGACCTGCTATCGGGCGACACCATTCTCCTTCTTTGCTGTATGTGTGTTACCATTTTCCCCATCGCTATGTGAAACAACAAGCTCCCAGCTAGCAACATACATGTTGAAAATGCCAATGTACCCTACACCTAACCTGGTCACTGACGGTAAACAAGCTAGCAGCTGTTACCTCTTATTCTGTCGGGATTAAACCATTTTAATGCCATGGCTTGTCCTCCCACGTGCAAATGAATCACCATTGCTGCATCCCGGACTTAACACCCAAGCTGACTGTGAAAAATCTGCAGTGACTTGTTTATAAAGCTTGTGTATAGGAATACAACTGGTTGTCCAACACACCACTGTTCCTATGTACTTTAAGATTATAGATGTCTGTATATAAATGGCCATGGACACTGTGCTCCTTATAACAAGTATAACAAGTGATGGCTATTC
This sequence comes from Larimichthys crocea, assembly GCF_000972845.2. NCBI lineage: Eukaryota > Metazoa > Chordata > Actinopteri > Sciaenidae > Larimichthys > Larimichthys crocea. The sequence goes on along the minus strand of NC_040031.1, from coordinate 21,577,208 downwards.
CATTGTGTGTAACCAATCAAACAGCTGGAATAAATGGCTATGCTGTGACATCATGTAACTGAGCCAGGAGTCAGGTAGAGAGCACTCCATGTAACACATGTTATGGTGTTGTGGAGTGGAATAAATGAGTCCTTCTGAGCTGTATGACAGGCAGCAGTTTATTTGGACAGACACCACAGTGTGTGTGTGTGTGTGTATGTGTGTGCATTTAGCTGTGTTTTTACATGTGTTGTGAAACTGCTGCACATGTTTTCTTTATTTGCTTGCTTTCTGTCTATTTGCATGAGTGTGTGTGTGTGTGTGTGCAGTGTGTTGAGCTTCAGGGCCAAGAGACAGATATTTTTCTCAGGCCAGAAACAAAGAAATCCAGAGATAGATCCAAAACAATAAAGAAAGAAAGAAAAATTAATTAATAATAATGAATGCCCTCAAGTGGATAGAAATGGAACTTTAAGATCTTCAGTATTGTGTAAATAATTCATGAAAATAGTGTCACATATGACTGACCACATTTGCTAACTGTTAACAACTGTTTATTATTATTATTATTATTATCATTTATTTTTTAAATCACAGCTGACACGATGAAGGCCTGAAGCTTTAGCGCTGTCAGTAACAATGCATTTGGCACAGAGGAGAACTGCAACTTGATGTTTCAGTGTTGATGTTGCTGATGTTTACCTCCTGGTTGTAGCTCTGTAGAGCAGTCAAAGCTGCGTCCTGTCCTCCCGACTCCATTTGCTCTATGATGCCATTCAAATCCATTTTCATCGTCATTGAGCTCGTGGCTTTGAGCTTCTCCTCAATTCACCGTCTGTTTAATAGTCAGCTTGTACACACGCTATGCTTTGACACCACCCACCGACGACTGCATGATGTCTTAATCCCTCAGCCGGCGAGAGGCGATTAACCGAGAGGATTTGTGCAAGACGAATGCTGCGTTCAGGTGTCTCAAGGAAAGCCGGATGCTTTGGATAAAAGCATCAGCCAAATAAATTAATTTCTGATTAGAGTATTTACGCGTTTCACGAGATCTACGAAGATGAAATATTCATAATAAGAATAGTTAGTAGTATATAATAGTACTGAGTATGTTTTGGCTGGCTCACTGTCACGGTGTACTCTGCACAGTAACATCTCTCAAATTCAAATTCATGCCCTCAGATGAGTCATTTTTTTGTCCATTTATTTCGTAATCCATTCTTGTTTCTCTTTATTATCTTTTATTATATATTTTTGTTAGCCTTCATTTGTCAAGATACATTTTGATGTTGTTTGATACCTTTGTCTTAAAGGTCCAGTGTGTAAAATTTAGTGGCACCTAGCAGTGATTTGGAACCAACTGAATACTCTCCCACACCTCACTTTGTTTCCTTACCACCCATAGACATATATACATAGACGCCGCATTGAGCGGGTTGGTCGTTGGTCGCGATACGTAAACGGCGCCGCCATATTGGTTCGGGCAGATCTGCCCGTAAACTAATACAAGGAAATGGACTGAACTTCATAAAGCGCCTTTCTACAAAGTTCTTTAAGTTAATGTCTCTTATACACCCATTCACACACACACACTAATATATCTGGGAAACAAACAGGCACCAAAAACAACGTATGTAACTTTTAAAGTGATGATTATAAATGTTTACTCCTTATGTAAGCACCAAACCAACGTATGTATTTTTCTAATGCTGAGTGTTTACAGCTACTAATGTGTGTAACACTGTTACTGTGATGATAAATATTGAAATATTTATATTTAACATTTAATCTGTGTCTATAATAACCAGATCCTGAAATGTAGATGTGACATGAGGGTTTTCTGAATAAAGAGCACTAACGTGTACATACATACACACACACACACACACACACACACACACATATATATATTAGGGCTGTCAATCGATTAAAAAAAATTAACTAATTAATCGCAAAAATTTCTGTAATTAATCGCGATTAATCTATCAATAAATGTATCAATAAATGAATTGCATTTTTCTGAGACTGAAGCTTATAATGAATATTTATTTATGTAAAATGATCAAATTAATGTAGAATAAACACAGAGAAAGTATATTTAAATTCATTCATTTTATTGGCTTAAGGTGCACATATGCACAGTGCAAATAGAAAAAAGCCAGAATGAGGAAACATACTGACGAGTGCCACACTCCTGTAGTGTAGACTGGGTGTTTTGCTTTGAGGTGATGTGTTAAAGTCGTGTTACTTCTGTGGAATTTAAATTCGGATTTGCAAACTGTGCAAATTGCCTTGTTTTTGTCCAACGAGCCGTCGGGCAACTTTTTAAAATGAAATGTTCCCCCTGAAAGTCCGTCCTTATCCATCTTTCCGCCATAGACTCTCCTTTAGTTAGGATAGATCATAGACATATATACATAGACTCTCCTTTAGTTAGGATAGATCATAGACATATATACAGACTCTCCTTTAGTTAGGATAGATCATAGACATATAGACCCTCCTTTAGTTAGGATAGATCATAGACATATATACAGACTCTCCTTTAGTTAGGATAGATCAAGACAATATATACATAGACGCCTCATTGAGCAGGTTGGTCCGTTGCGCGATGCGTTAACGTGTCCGCCATACTGGATGTGGCAGATCTGCCCGTAAACTAAAACAAGCAGGGCCGTTTTAGCTGTGGGCAATGTGGGCGACCGCCCAGGGCGCAGTCTCCGTGAGGGCTTTAAGTTAATGCTCTTATACACCCATCACACACACACACACACACACACACTAATATACAGTGCCGGTCCTGGCCACATTTGCGCCCTGGGCCCCCCCACGGAGAATGCGCCCGGGGCGGCCGCCCACATTGCCCATAGCTAGGACCGGCCCTGTATCTGGGAAACAAAGCTCTACTTTGCCACATCCAAAATGGCGGCCGCCACCGGAAGTAAACAAAACCGCGTTAATTGCGTTAATTTTTTTTAACGCGTTAATTCTTTAAAATTAATCGACAAAATTAACGCGTTAATTTTGACATCATTTCTCATCACTATTCTTTCTCTTTCTCTTTCTCTTTTCTTCCTCCCTGAAACACATATACACACCCAATAGGATGAATGCTGCCTTCAGATTCATTACTGTGATTGAGTGGTGCAGTGTATTAAATAGTAGTGTTATAGTAGTAGTATAGTGTTAATAAATGACAAGTTTGGAAGTATTTAAGTCATTGCATGGCTCAAGGTATGTTGTTTTAAAGACCTGCACAGTTGCACCGAAAAGACTGAAAAGGTGTGTTATCAAATGTTGTGGGCCGGTCTGGTCCAAAATGCCAGGGCCGATTTTTTGTCCCAGTCCGTCTCTGTCTCCTTCCATACATGTAGGAAAAGACCTGGCTGTGAAATTCACATGAAAAGCAAAAGGCCCTCTCTAGAGCCAGTGTTTAGTTTGTCTGCTCTGCTACTGTACAATGTAACATGGTGGACTCTATGGAAGAGGACCCACTCTCTCTGTAGATATAAAGAGCTAAAATAGATAAATAAATACAAATTCAGGTGATTATACACTAATGAAAACATATTAAATATTTTATTCCATTTCTGCCATTAGACTAAATCTTAGACACTGGATCTTTAAAATTGAGCAGTAAAAGCTAACTCCTGATATATAAATTTTGTTTCTGTACAGACAGTATGCTATTATTTCATTTGGGGTTCTGCTTTATGAGTTTTCATTGTTTTACTGCATATATTGAATGTTTTATACTCTGATGAGATGCAATAGATATGATACATTTTATATATCTATATTCGCCCTTATACTTGAGGAGAATGTGTGATGTGCATGTATAGAATTTTGTGTATGTATAACTCAGTAAGCGAAAGAGTCTTACCTCATTTCATGTTCTGTAGGCCCCTTGCCTATGTGCACACCAGTGCCATATTGGCTTCCTTCCTCTCGCTACTTTCTATATGAAATAGCAACACCAGCACTCAAAGCCAACTAAAAAGATGCTTTGGACATTTTTCAGCCACATGTGCAACCCCTGATGATCCTTGAAATGCACACATTTACTGCCAATAGAACCTTTTTGGAACTTGAAATGTGAAAATGACACACCCAGAAAAGTAACTCAGTCAAAAACTGCTTGTAAGAAATTGTTAATAATAATAAATATATTCAGTATATTATCACAACTTTTCATTTACATTTACATGTATTGATTTGTCCAAATTTATGTTAAATCCTGTATTAATATCTCAACTTGGCAGTGATCAGTGTTAAGTATTAATTCAACTCTGACCTGTTTTTAACTGTTGAACTTCTTTTCACACTATACATACAAGCATACTATACTCATACAAGCATTTACATTTTTATATCTACATAGTTTTTGTTCATGTCTATATATGTTTGTACTATGAGAGCAAAGTGTAGCCAGAGTCAAATTCCTCCTGTGTGTTCCCATACCTGGCGAATTAAAGTGATTCTGATTCTGTAAATGTAGGTGATGGAAAACACACATTTGTGTTTGAGCATAACAAATGATGCACAGTAGGTCGTGTTGAGGAGCATGGATCATTGTATTGTTAAAAGAAAAAACTTTGATATAAATGACAAACATTTCAAAAATAATACTTGAGCATTTTAAAAGTATTTCAGACCACAAAAACAGTTAACGGATGGTTTTGAGTTGTCATCAAGAGAAGAGATTAAGCATTGTCTAGTAAACCTCGCTTTTGCTTTTGTTTTCGAGACGAAGCCAAAGGTCAAAAATATATGGTCAGAATGTTATATATTTATCTTTGATCCACCGCCTTCAGTAAACTGGGCGTTTCTCGACGAGCCAAAGGCGTGCTCGTACTGTCAGAGGATGTTCGATTTATACTACAAAGGAAATATGGGAGCGGGGTTAATGTGTTACATTAGGCTGTTTTTTTACCCAAATATGATTATGTGACACATCACGTGCACAAAAATACATTTTCGACTTCTGCTCTTAGCACAAGCGTTTCAGTAATCACACACAGTGACACAACAGTATAAACTTCGCTAGTCCGGGCCACAGAAAGTTAAAACTCTAACTGACGGACGTACTGAAGTGACACGCTGCGGAGCCAATCGAATCTCGAGGCCTGCTTTGAGCGATGGAATTACAACCAATAGTTTCGCTGTGAGCGTTTGAGTGACAGGCGCTGTGGCTGTGGTGGGGGAAGGGGTCGCTGAAGTTGACGGAACCGCCATCTTGAAAAGTGCTCTCCGATGATCTACCTTTTCGCGCCTGTCAGAAGCAGTTTTAAACGCTTTCTTTTCCTTGTCGGGATTCCGTCTTATCCCCGCGTTCGTTTTAATAAAGCCTTGGACTAATGGCAAGATAAGCTACATGCTGGAGACTCGCCGCTTGCCGCTGTCTGTCGGTAGGTACACTGGCTGCCCGCACTCGGTGCTGAAGAGACGGTTAGCCAGCAGGCTTCAGACAGCCGGCTAACGTTAGCTGCTTAGCATGCTCGGCCTGTTCACTGCGCTGTCACACACTCTGCTGGATTTCTCGCTAGGGCAGGGCTAACGCTAACGTTACATCGCAGTGTTATTAGGGATGGTGAAACCATAGCGGTATTTAGTCAGCCACTTCATGTTCGCATCCGGCTCTCACATGCTGCTTAATCTGACGCAGTCCACAAGTTCGATCAGGATTTTAGGTGACCGAGTTAGCTAACAATAGCTATCGAGAGCTAGTGGCGTTAGCCAGCCTGCCCGAGCCGGTGTGTTGCTGTTTTGGGCCCTGCTATATAAACGCTCTGAGTTAGTGCGAACGTAGTGTATCGACAGCAAACAACGTTAGCCAGCGTTACCGAGTATAAAGCAGATAATGCCTTGAATTTTCTACTGCTGTTTGTGTGACACGCTCAGCTGAAATGAGCGCTAGCGTCAGACGTTCGGTTTATTCAGCTGAACATCACACGGCCATCATGGTTTTTTCCCCAGGATCGTTGAATTTGCGAGCGAATGGTGGAAACTGGTGTACCTGATGGTTATAACGAACGTTTCTATTTGAGACAGGCTCAGGCTGATGGCTCTGAATTGTATTGCTTAAAGGAAAGCGCTATTGTTTTTTTTTTGTTTTTTGTTTTTTCCGTGAGCAAAGTACGATGAGAACGTAACGGTCAAACGTATCTGAACTGTCGGTTGCTGGTTACAGTACAGAAGGGTTTATTTTGGATTTCGGTGGACTGAAACTCTAAATGACGTAACCTTTGTTTTCCTTTAATTGCTTTTGGCCTTTTGCTTTATGTCTCCCGTGTTATACTGCGGTGTTCACGTCACCATTATAGAGGGACAAACTCTATAACTTGGTTTGGGTTGTTAAGACTTTGTATGATTTATGTATGTCCTTTATAACTGCAGTGGTAAGGATGTATGATCCGATACTGGGATCAGATGTTGAACTGTCACTGACCAAAATAGTGGGATCTGGTATCTGATAAGGGGCCCATCTATTTATTCAGGTCAGTTCAGCCACACACCATTAGACTCATGCTTAAAGGTAGTGACCAACAAACATGTCATACATATGTAACAGACACCTCCTTAATGGATAGAATTATAAAGCAGCCTGTTCACCATGTAAACAGACACATTTCAAACACTAACAACATGTCCTTTTTGCATTTTGCATCATAAAATGTCAAACTAACAAATTCATCAGTTCAGTACTAGGCCTGCTGAGAAATCATGGTCTTCATGCACCACAGCTGAGCAGGCGGCGGTGCAGAGTCCACTGCTGTCCTGTCCTGGAGATGCTGGCTGGGTCTCAGACCTCCACACTTTACTTACTTCACTTCACTTTTAAGCGCTGTGCCAGCATCCCTGCAGTGTCCCCTGTGAATTTCTTCCTGTTGTTGTCAGCTGTATTTATATCCCCAGGTGCTAACACCAGGCTCGGTGGAGGGCTGGTATCTGAGGATAATACTGCTATATTCCTCAGTATCCTGGTGCTCCACTGTTTTTCTTGGGCAGTTATACCAGTTGCAGACTGAACCTTGTTCTCAAGTCATTCTAACACTAGAAGGGAAACCAGTTGGATTTGTTGTGCAGTAGGGCTGCCACAAACGATTATTTTGATAGTCGACAAATCACTGATTATTTATTCGATTAGTCGACTAATCGGATCCACCTTCACCCCAGACTCTTTCCATGCCGACCCAGAGCCACCGCAGAGGAAATGCGCCCGGCGGAGGCCAGTCAGCGCCGGGGAGAGGTCCCACGAAGGGATCGTCCCACGAGGGGATCCTCCCACATCGTGCGGCCGTCCCTAACCCGCTGAGTTGAATCCCCCGGGCAGACTGCGCGGAAGATGCGGAAAAATTGCGGTGATTGGTGATAAAATTGCAACACCGCCCTGAATTCACGGGGATTCACTGAAGTTGCAAATCGCAACATTGTGAATTTCTGGAGGGTCTGTGTTATGGTATCATTTACGGTACAGTCAGGCCTGATGCCGATTACCACTACTGCGTGTGTGTGTGTGTGTGTGTGTGACAGAAAGGTAGATGCGGCAGTTGAAGCTGCAGCCACAGTTTTGAGAGAAAAGCAAAGTTTAAAAAAACAAAAACAAAAAAAACGAAGCGTCGAGTACTAAATTAGTTGTCGACGATCTTGTTCGTCGACATAATCGTGACTAATCGACTAATCATTGCAGCTCTATTGTGCAGTCAGATTACACTTGGACACTTGGACCCACTGCTCTAACTTTCCCCCCTTTTAAACTTTATTAACAACGTAGTGATTTCCAGACAGGAACTTAAATGTCACAAGCCACAATCAAGTTACCAAATGACTTCTTCATATACTGCTTGTGGACTTCTGTATTTCTGTTTCAGCTGCTACATTATTTGATATTGGTGTTTAAATTCTTATTGCACTCAACATTTCTAAGAATTTTGATTCCTGTTTATGTTAAATGTTTGTTTTTACCACGTTACATGTTTATGGTACTTATTGCGTGTGCAAGCCTATGCTCTTCTGTCACCATGCAGAGCCAGGTGGCCCTAAACACTCACTATGAAGGTTGTGTAGAGGCCTGCAAATGACCCTACCACAAAGGGTGTCAAAGCGACTTTCAGTGTTTGTAAATTGGATGAGAGGATGAAGTTGAACTATCCTTCTGGTCAACGAAAGAAATGAACAAACAAACACTGTGAGATTGAATTGTGGGAAGAGCTATCAGGTGAACTTGTGTTCTCTCCTGTCCAAGTTTGATGTCAGTAAATAACAGTAAAGTTCAGTCCATGCTTGCACGTCATCACTCTGTGGTCTGTGTGTCTTGCTAACCCAAGTTAGCTGGGCAGTGCATCTGCTCTGTCTGTTTTGAACTCTTTCAAACGTTTGAAAAACACCAACAGTCTTCTTAAACTGCAGCTTGCAAAAGATAACTGCATTGCACATGAACATGTGTTTATATGTGCATGCATATGAAATGAAACTCCAGCAGCAGCCTCCGTGTGACCAGTCCAGACCATATATGGGCCTAATGGCACTCCCCATAGCTGTACATCTTTCAGTCATGATTTAGTTACAGCTTTAAACTAATGCAAGATGGAAAGCCATGCATTGACATTGACTGTTGATTAAATGTTGAATACAGATGCACACCTCTCCGATAAAAATCATCATCAAGTATTCGTCAAACCATAGTATAATAGAACTCTATGTTTGAAATTGTCTCATAATGTGAAGACTGGACTAATAACCAGGCAACAGAGCCAAAGCTCCACATGAGAGTGCACTTTTGATGACTGCCATCCATCAGTATCTAGAATGCCTGTGTTTAGAGCAGAGGGTTGTCTCATCTTGTTAGTTCATTTCCAGTTTGTTGTCAAATGATATCAGTCAGATTTTAGTGTTCAAGGTCTGTTCTGTTCATTCAACATATTTGCTGCAGTCTATTGGTATCATCTCATTCTTCTATATCACTTTTATCTGTCTGTCAGTCTATCCATCCATCCATCCATCCATCCATCCATCCATCCATCTATTCATCCATCCAGTTTCTGAAATGCTGCTCTGAAACTGAAAATATGCTACGCTGGCTGCGGCCTTGTTGGATGTACTGCTTTTTTCACCTCCTGGCTAATCTAAATAAATTAAAAATCCAAATTTCATCGGTGGACCTGAGGGGGGATTTTCCACATTGGCTTCATTTCCCATCAATGCTGCTTGATTTTTGGCAAATGAGAAAGGCCCACCTCAGAAATATGAGCTATATTAAAAGGGCAATATGTATGTATGTTGAAGACGGTGAACCTCCATGAGCTCAAAACGAGCACAGCCCGGTTTATTTTCCTTACTAGCTTCCACATCTGAGTCTAAATTTCAGTTTGAATGTTCTTAAGCTTACAGACAGAGACATGGTTGAGATAATGTTTGATTAATGTAATAAAGCTTTTAATCAGTGATTTGAACGGATGTATAACTGTATATATATATTTTAATGAGTGCATGATATCTTAATTCTAAAAGTATTAGGTGACTAAAAATGACCTCCTTATATTTTTTCTAATTACAAGTAATCTTTGTAATTGCTATGATATAAAAGCAGTGCTATATTTCTTTAACATCACCTGTTTCTGTGTCTTTATCACAGGTGTGTGCTGTTGAACTGCTGTATGTGTGTTTGTCAGTCTGTCCATCACCGCTCTCTGCCTGCCTGTCTGTCCGTCCGGCTAGCCTGGAATGGGCCACAACTCCCAAAGACTAGAACACACCTCTTTATAACCTGAGCTCCACCGTCTGGACTCCAACATACTCACAGGTAGGAAGAAGGACCTGGTAATGACTCATTAATTAGCTTAGTCATAATATGATGAAAGAGTTGTTTTGTGTTTATTTTAATGACGTGTTGGTGACATTTGCACAATAACTTTTTTTTTTTTTAGAGTTCAACATGTTTTGGAAATTTGACCTCCACACCACATCCCATATTGATACGCTGTTAGAGAAGGAGGATGTGACGTTGACGGAGGTGATGGATGAGGACGACGTCTTGCAAGAGTGCAAGGCCCAGAACCACAAACTGGTGGACTTCCTGCTGAGACCACAGTGCATGGAGGACCTGGTTACCTTCATCACACAGGAACCCAGTACTGATGTTGAGGAGAAGGTTAAATACAAGTAAGAGAAGCTTGACACCTTTCTAACCTTTACGTCTCTCTCTGTGCTGTAATACATTTATTTAGCTGTTATGACTGTCTGTGCTGTTAATGGTTGTACACATTCACAGAAGGCAGAGTCAAACTTTGAGCAGTCTGATGCAGTCTAAAGCATTTCATTTGTGGCCTTATCATCACAGTCATTGTTCAAGAAGGAAACTGTGTTTCCACATCTGAGGACCTCAAAGCATTTGATAACTAATAAATCTGTGTCTAAATAAATATGAGCAAATTTCACTAATGACAAAGTTAAAGACCATGCCATTTTACCACACAAGAAAACAATGTGTTGCTGTGCTTTCTATAGGATATAATAAATGGATGCCAAGAGACATGTAGAGGTGAAAACTTGTGCTATTGTTATTTGTATTCAAGATCAGCACAATGGAACAAACCGCATATTAAGTTCAATCTTTAATGCATGTACCTATTAGGTGAAACCACACCCACCTTAATATTAGTCACTCCTCGTCGGGAGCCATAGTTAAGTTTGATTAGAGCATAGAGGCTGTATTATGTGCGTCTCTGCTTGTGTCTGTGTTTTTCTTGCGGTTGTTTCATAAAACAAACAGCCAGCAGTGGAGCTGATGGAGTGGGTTGTGACACACTGACTGGACAGGCCAGGTGTCAGTGCTGGCTGGTCTGAACCTGTGGTCAATCTCTTTCTCTCTCCGGTCCACTCTCAAAACAAATGCTGAATTGTTGGAGCTGAAGGTAAGTTGTAGTTGTATCTAGCCGCCTGCAGCAAAGAGCAGTTCCAGAGGAGGAGTGATCCTGAGCAGCAGCAGGCCAGGCAGGAGACAGCCAGAGAGGATGATGTGTTTATGGGGAAACTACAGTTCACAACTCACTGTATCAGCACCATCGCTGGCTATTGTTTTCCAAGCCAACTGCAAGAAAAACACAGACACCAGAGCTCCACGTAATACATCCTCTATGTTCGACTCCAACTGTTAACTCATAGTCCCTCAGAATTGATACAGGTTTTCAGTGTCATTGCAACTGTTTATGTTGTCCTACCACAGTCAGAACACAGTGTAGAAACAGAGTAGCAGAAAAGGGGGAGCTGATGGGTGAGTCAAGCTAGCTACAGCAGGTTTGTTTTCAGTCCGATTTTCTGCCTGTTTGTCACTAATATTATATAGTATATTTACCCTAGTCAGTGTCATAATGTTCCTGAATTAACGTCATATTGTGTAGAAAGATGTTGAGCATATTTCTGGTTTCTAAATCCATCTCTTCCTCCACCATGACTCCTCTGTGTTTAAACATCATTGTTGCAGCAGTCAGAAAAGGCACACACACTTCTGATGGAACCAAGTCTTAACTTAAAGCACTTCTTGAATCCTATCTCTAGTTGTATAAAGTGACATGGTGTGGTTTCATCTAGCAGACACATTTTCTAATATCATTTCAAGTTGTTTTACCAACATTTATCTTACAGGCAAAAATAAGTTTGCTCTATAAATGTGCTGCTCTTTATCTTAGCTAATAGTTAACGTGGAGTTGTACTTGGAAATGACTCCTGGTCAATAAAAGGAGGAGAATCTGGTTTTGATGTTTGCCTTCCTCCATCTCTTCTCACACACACAGGCCAAAATAGCGTAGCTGTGCTGGAGCAGCAGTGTGATGCAGCAGGATACTGTGCTCATTGGCTGTTAAGTGAAACAGGCTATTTGAATGGTCTTATGAGAAGTAGTGTTTGTAATGCACTGCAGTGAAAAGTGAGAAATGTGTGTTCCTTGTCCCATCAGAACTTCTTTTTAAACTGAAACTAACGGAACCTTATCCTGCTGTTCTTTTACCCACACACACATGTATAGCCTTTTGGTTTATAATCATAATGGAAGAACAAATTTGTTTACAACATCACATTGGGTATCTCATAGCTCAAAGAGATCCATCAAAGTTCTAATCTTGCAGTGTAACATTATTCTTACAGTCTTTGTCATGCTTCCTGGCCTCTATTAGCAGCTTATGGTAGTTGTCATAGTATGAAACCTCTTTCTTCTATCATGAAGAATCTACAGTATATAGTGTCTGCTCTTCCAGTTTAAACATTATGTCACATTATTCTAAGTGACGTATTGGAAGAATCTAAAGAACAGCCTTTTCTCTCTCCCAGGTATCCCAACATATCCTGTGAGCTGCTTACATCAGATGTTGGCCAGATCAACGACAGACTGGGGGAAGATGAAAAACTGCTGATGAAACTTTATGGCTTCCTCCAGAATGAGCCGCCTCTCAACCCTCTCCTGGCCAGCTTTTTCTCCAAGGTCTTGTCCATCCTTATAGGACGAAAGCCTGAACAGGTACGTCGATGAAGAAGGGGTTGTATGTGAGAGAATAGTCAATGGTCATCTAACATAACATAATAGTGTTTAGGATCAGAATCATATTTGGTACCAAACAGGTTTTTACATAGAAGGAACGTGCCTTGGTAAATTGGTGCATAACAACAAACCAGTTCAGTTCTGCTAGCTACCATACTTTACTTTAGCTTACCAGTTAATGATGGTTTCTTCCTCACCATGGAAGTTTAATCCTTAGCTGCTGTAGTTCCTGTAGCCCACTTACCAGTGTAGGCTGTCCAAATGTACAGACAGTCGTGGGGCAAAGTCATGTAGAGTCATGAATGAGCTGTCAACAAAAAAAGCCTAGAATCCTTGGGCGGTCAGTTTATGACTGCCCTCATGCCCTAAGGTAAGAATCTCATACAGTAGTGTTATGATAACCTTAAGTGGCTATTTACAGTATGATATGACCCTAGCTTCTCCAGTCTGCATGTAGAAGTGTCCTTAGGCAAGATACTGACCCCAAATTTCTCCTGAAGGCTGTGCCATCGGTGTGAATGAGATATGTAGTGTTAGGGCTGTCCAATTAAACCGAATTTTGATCACGATTTCGATTTTTGTTGTCAAACGATCTCAAAAATCATATAATTGAGTTTAAACGATTTATTTTCCACTTTTCATTACACAAGTTCTGAGAGACACGCATGCGCAATACATTCCATTTCACGCGGCCCCGCTGACTAACAGGATAGCCCATACTCCCTCACGCAGCTGAAGAGTGAGAAGGTGTGTCGTTTGGTGTGAGATTGAAAGTGAATGAGAAGAATCCGATGAGAAACAGCAGCACATAATGTGCAAGATTTGCTACAAGGTAAAAGCTGCTCCTCTTGGTAACACTACAAATTTATTCAACCATCTCAAACAAAAGCACAAAGTCACTCACGACGAATTAATAAAGAAACAAAAAGACAAAGCCAGTGCCACAACCAGCAAGACGTTAACACAAACTCAGTCATCGATCACAGACACATTGTTTAATGTGACTCCTTATCCGACAAGTTCGGAGAGGCACAAGACATTGGGCTACGTTTACACATAGCCGGGTATGATGAGAAACGAATATTTCCCTCCCTCCGTTTTCCAAAATAACATCGTGCACATAGCATCGTTTTCAAAAAAGTTTTCGCTTACATCAACCCGCATAAATACACCATGGAGTGCCATCATAACTACGCCAAGCCTATGGGCGGCTTGCTTCCATGATCATCGTCATAGCAAAAGGTAAACATTGGTCGCACTTTTGGTGCATCAGCTGCCTAAAACTCGATTTGTTTTCAGAGACAAATTCACCGTTTGCGTGTAAAAGATCGGTACAAACGAAGGGAGATGTCTCCGTTTTTTAAAATACCTGTGTACGTGTAAACGGGGCCTAACAGCTGCCATTGGATATCTCTTAGCTAAAGATATGCAACCCATTAATACAGTCCAGGGTGAGGGTTTCAAGAAGATGCTTATTGCTTATTATTATATTTATGTTGTTCTATAAATATAGAGAATTTGCAGAGCAGCTGGATCCATAGTTTATTTTGGATACATTTATGTTTTTCTATGCCTTTTTAATGTTCCATAAAGTATATTTATTTTATTGATTTAATGCTTTATCCATTGCAAAACAGCTGTAAACTACATATTTGTAGCCAAAATTTATTTTCAATTTGAATATTTTGCATAAAGAATCAATAACAAAGTGTTTTTTGAGAGAGAGAGAAATGCTGAATAAATGAATTGTGAATTTTTATTTTTTTCCCCCATAATCGAGTAGCCCTATGTAGTGTAAAGCGCTTTGAGTGGTCAGAAGACTAGAAAGGAGATATAAGTACAGTCCATTTACCCTTTACAATTTGGATGGAACATTAGGTGTTAATATTATTTCTAATATCACTTTTTCATAATGCTTATGCTGTCATAACACCATGGAGCATGAGACGCTCTAGCTAAAGGGGACCTGTGTGGCTTATGATCTAGGTGGAATGTGTGTTACAGTATAGTGACTGGTTGTTTGTAAATGTCAGAAGTAAAGCCTGTCCTTGAATTGACCAAACAACAGTTGCAGTAGCACAGCCCAGCAGTTTATTGTCTGTACTGATTTGAAGATGTGTGTCTTTTGTTTGTATGTCTGTGTTTGTAGATAGTGGATTTTCTGCGTAAGCGGGAGGACTTTGTAGACTTGATGATCAAACACATTGGGACATCTGCCATCATGGACCTGCTTCTCAGAATGCTCACCTGCATCGAACCACAACAGCTACGACAAGACGTGCTCAATGTGGGTAGCTCTACACTCTCAGCTGTGCTAAAACTGTTCTCTCCCATCTGGATACTTATCAAGCAGTTTAAACTGGACCGTCACCCGTCAATAAAGGACATTTCACTTACTGTGGTCTTGCTCCTGAGTAAACATTTGTTGAGGACCTATTATGTTAAGGTATCCTAGGCAAAAGCTAATTGATAATTGTGTTTTCTAAATAAAATGTCAATGAAGAAATACACTGCAGCCATAAAATCATACTTTCCATCTGTCATAACTCAGTAGATCAGAAGTCATTGAATACATTTACATACATACAGGTTTTTGTATGGCTACATACATACTGGTCATACTTTTAAAACAATAGGTTTGGGCATTATTAGCCTGTTTTCTCATGTTCTTTTTTATTATCGTATACCAGTGTGAACAGACTACAAAACAACATTTGAAGTCCCTAATGATAACTGGATAGAACAAGAAAATGCTCTGTGACCTCTGCCAAGGATGCAGTTCACTGAAGAGTCACGCTTATTGAACAGGATAGCCAGATCATTTATCATGATACACAAATGAGAGTGTTTATGGCCACATGGTCCTTTTCACCCAGTGTAAAGCAAATGTTTGACAAGAGGACACCGGCAGTGGCGAGGCTGACTCTTTCTCCCTCTCTCCTCTGGCAGAAGTGTGACCAGTGGGATTCCTGCTGACTCTTGTCTTTCTGTGTGCTGTCAGTGTCCTCGTTTTCTGCCTTATCAGTTATACATTTGTTTTACATTGCATGAAACAGTGAGTGTGTGAAAAGTGTGTGACAGTCGGTAGCCATGTTTTTTTTCCTCCTCACCTCTTTTTCTGGCACTTGGCACACAGTTTTACTGTCTGTATCTGGGTAATTCATAATTTAGTTAATAATTAGGTGGTTCCTGTATGAAGTGTGATGAATTTGCGACATAAATTTGACTAGATGCTACTCATGAAGTGATTACAAATTGGTAAACGTTCAACCCTTTTGAATTGAAGCTCTTGTTCTCTCTGTCCTGTCTCAGTGGCTGAACGAGGAGAAGGTGATTCAGAGACTGGTAGACATGGTACAACCTTCACAAGATGAGGATGTGAGTCACACATACTACACTGTTTCTTCCATTTGCCACCAGGATATACCCAAATGGCAAGAAAATCATATAGCTGTTGAGTGCTGCAGATGGATACCATTTTATTTTATTAGACACTTTTAATCAGCATCAATATGAATGTCACTATCTGTAGCATTATATTCAAATATATCCAGGAATATTCGATTGGTTGGAGCATTAAATATACTAATTTGAAATGTGATTTTTGGTCATTTGTCTTCTGTCTTCTTTTTGTGCACACAGAGACACTCCAATGCCTCCCAGTCACTGTGTGAGATCATCAGACTGAGCAGAGACCAGATGTTCCAGGTCCAGGGCTGCTCAGAGCCCGACCCACTTTTGGCCACACTTGAGAAGTATGCATGTGTTTATCTACATGAACTTTTCCAGTCAGTGCTTTGGTTACTTCCCCCAGTTTTTGACTGTGACCTGACCTTTGATAACTACTAAGGTATCAGGGTTTACTAAATCTTCCTGAGTTTACTGTACCAAGCAGTTATCATTTATCTGCTCACCTTTATATTTATCACAGTGTGCAACAACATTTATCTAATGATGGCTTTTGTCATGTTTGCCTATTTCAAACAAACAGGCAGATCTATAAAAGACTCTGAGACCCTCTTTCTCTTCATCCTAATGTCTGTCCTCTTCAGGCAGGAGACGGTGGAACAGCTGCTGTCTAATATCTTTGACAAGGAGAAGAATGAATCTGCAATCGTCAGTGTTATCCAGATCCTCCTCACATTGTTCGAGACAAGGAGACCAGCGTATGTATACCTTCCTCCGCCACTCTTCATATTTTGATTGGATATTTTACAGTAGACGATGAAAATCTAAAATTAGGACAAAATTTCTGATAATAAATTAAATGGACTGAGGTTAAGAAATCAATTCAAGTTACGGTTTTTGTATGTACATGATTGAAGTCACTGATTTATGTTAATTTCATCATATCTTTTATCTTATATCATTTTTTTTCCCATATATGTAGCATAGATTAATATTACTACAACAAAATCAGTTATGTTGCCAACAATAAAAAAATGCCACAAAATAATTCATTAAGACATTCAAATCTCTTGCCTACCTAGCCCCTCCCCCAGTACTTCCATAAATGTTTGTGGCAGTTAGGGTAAATATTGTTTGCTTCAATATCAGATCCCTCAGTCTGTGACTCCAAAAGATTTGGCATGACTAGATTGTGTTTATTAAGCTAGATCATTATGCTATTCCATGTTGTAGGTTCGAGGGTCATATGGAGTGCCCCCCTGGGATGTCCCACCCTTCATTCTCAGTCAACCACAGCATCCTGGAGGCTGTGAGACCCCGACTCAAAGACTTTCACCAGCTGCTACTGGAGCCCCCAAAGGTAAAAAACACAGACCGCTAGAAGCACTTTCTTAACAACAAACAACATGTTGCAATCTACCTGGGACAATTTGATTGAATAATTCATTTCAGTCTTTTTGGTTCAAAACACTATCAGCTGTTTTGATGTTTGTTTGTTGTTTTGAATCAGTATGTTTTATTTTAGAAATGTTTTCATTCTGTTTTCTTTCTAGGAGGGTTAGGATTAGGAGGTAGGATTTGTCCATAGCTGGTTGTAAATGCATCATTCAAAGCTGTCCCCTCCTACCCAGGTCAAAGAGAGTGAGGGAGAGACGTTGGCAAAAACAAAGCAGTGTACTAGAGAAATAATAAAAGTAAAAATTCTGATTGTTTCATGGCGGTTCTGTTCTTAAAAAAAAAAAAAAAAACCTGATCCCTGTGTGAAAGCAGCCAAAGCTTCATGCTTCATCCTGTCTGCTTAACAGACATGCATACCTGCAGCTCTTTTTACACCCTTGACACACACAAAGACGCAGCAAATGATGTAGTCTGCTCTCCATGTCCTGTCCTTATCCTGTGTGCTGCCCAAAGGTTGACACCCAAAAACATCTGAAACACATCAAATACAGACACAGCCACACACTTAAATAATAATATTATTAGAAATCTGTACAACCCAGTATGCCTTTTGAGATGACTATAAATCCATACTAGTTTCTGTATCAAGGCTGTAACACCTGAAGTTTTCCTCTGGGAATAAATGAAGGATAAACTTCTGTTTTTTTTCTGATTTTTTTTTTTTTTTTCTCCAGTCACAGAATCACTGTGAAAAGTTACTGCATAAGTATTTATTAATTGTGTGTCTGTGTACTCATTCCTTTGTTATTCATTCATTGATTCATTCTCCAAACAGAGGAACATGATGAAGACAACGTGGGGGGTGCTGGACCCTCCTGTGGGTAACACCAGACTCAATGTAGTCAGACTGGTGGCCAGCCTGTTGCAGAGCAACACACACAGCATCAACACAGAACTTATTAGTCTCAACACACTGGGAGTCATACTAGTGAGTACAACCTGCATTGGTTTTCTTTTCTCACTGCTGACAGCAGTAAAGGTGTTTGATCTAAGATTGTATTACATATTCTCAGCACTTTTGTTCTCAATATTTTATTTTTTGTCTTCAACTGGGCCGGATATACACTATAAATATACTGAGCATGTGAACAAGAACGCCCATATTAGACGTCATCTGATTCAACATAGGTCCAGAATGATCCATAACATCAGTGCTCCTTAACCCATAGTGTCAAGTTTTAGGCCTTAATGGGACACATTTATACATAGTTCTACAAATGAAAGGTGAGTGTGTGTCCATGTCATAATTCAGTGATAAAGTTCCAGTGCACCATGCAACTCATCTCATTTTTTATAATAATGATAATGTTTAAGTGGAGGGTAAAACTGGCATGGACTAAACAAATGTTACTTTAACAAACTTTGAAACATCCGTAATGATTTTACCCATTCATTATTTTTTATTATTTTGCTCTGCTCCACAGGATATGTATTTCAAATACATCTGGAACAACTTCCTCCACATTCAGGTGGAGATCTGCACAGCCATGATTCTGGCTATGCCCCCCGCCCCCACCGACACACAGCCAGACACAGAGCAAGAACATGCAAGGGAGAGCATCCTCATCAAACATGTAAGATTAAACCTGTGTATATGTTAACGGTAGCAGTATGCACCTCATGGCAGGCACACTGAATTAGTTGTATTTCTCTGTTTTGCTGTGTTTTGCTCCACCAGCTGTTTCAAAAGTGCCAGTTCATCCAGAGAATCATAGACGCCTGGAGCTCCAATGAGAAAGAACAGTGAGTATTGTGCTCTGCTGCAAATGGGACCATGTGTAGGTTTGTCAGGGTGTAACTTTGTTTTATTGTTTCCATTTGCTCCTTTACTGTGCTCAGTACTGACTGTTCCCATTAGGTAAGAGTGATTCTTGGATTTAGTGGTCAAACTAATAACTTGAACGATGTTTTTGTGTGTGTTGTAGGGCCGAAGGTGGTCGGCGACGAGGTTACATGGGTCACCTCACCAGAATAGCCAACTCTATAGTTCATAACTGTGACAAAGGCCCTAATGGACCACAGATACAACAGCTCATCTCTGGTAAGGCATTGCCTCCATCTGAGACCTGGTGTCTCTCTGTCCTCATCTTCTTTCAGTCTCACCATATGATAGACTCTATGAAGTGTTATCAAATTGTCATGTTGATAGTGGTAACTGGGTGGAACTCTTCCTGTGGCCTCACTTAGCTCTGTGCACATCCTATTTAGATTTCACAAAAATAACTAGTGGCATCTGACATGGACAAAACCAAATCTTGAACAGTTTTGCTGATTATACAGTATATGTGCAGTATGTGTGTATATATATTTATATATATATATCTGTGTGTGTGTGTGTGTGTGTGTGTGTGACACAGAGCTCCCAGCAGAGGACAGAGAGAAATGGGATGCCTTTATTTCTGGGCAGCTGGCTGATACAAACAAGAGAAACACTGTTGACCTGGTGAGTGAGCATGATGTTGAGCTGAATGTTTTTTATTTTGTCCAGATCGAATTACTACTAAGTAACTGCTCAACAACTGAACTGTGTGTTTGGTGAAGGATTCAGACGAGCACTGTAGCGCAAACATTTCATTTCTCCATGTTAAACAGCCATGTCTGTTGGCGTGGAAGGCACATGAAGGCATCCAAAAGACATCTTTTGCTCAAATGCTAACATTATTTTTTTTCCTCTAGGTGAATACACACCACATCCATTCTTCCAGTGATGATGAGGTGGACTTTAAAGACAGTGGCTTTCACCAGGACTCCTCTCTACAACAAGTAAGAACTAAACAAACACACACACACACAAATGCATACATGCACACAAAGCAGGCAGATAGCCACACAGACTTATGCTTATGGTCATTAGCCTGTCTATAGCTGTCTTACACAGAGGCTCTGTTGCTGTACCAGCTGAGCCTTTCTTTGGATATACATGAATCTATTGGATGCAAATCCAAGATAAGCTCACATAACAAAACAACAGAGCTTCTGTGTAAGTGTGAGACAGTAAACATGCTCTAAACAGCTCTGAGAATAAGTCCAACTTGGACAAAATGACTTTTTGCCCAGTTTTCATGGAAAGGAATACATTGTCACAAATAACACACACAGATCCATTGGTCTGTTGTTAGAGCACACACACACACACACACTTCCCTAAATTACACAAGTGTCAATGAAACATGATTTAGCTATGACATTCCTCTCTGGAATGCATATGTGTTGCATGCAATGCATCAAGTTCAAAAGCAGCATGTCTCAGTAAACAATCTTATATCTTATCTTATCTCTCTTACATCTCTATGATTTGAATTCATTAACGTAACTACTTCTGTTATTTAGGAAGTCATTTCCACTTGAAATGGAATAGAATTGACAGATATGTTTTTCACTAATGTCAAAGCATTTTGGCGCCTGACTGTAAAATGCATGTTTTGTGCTGTTTTAGCTATTAACCTGTCTAGGCCTTCATGTTAGACAGACTTTGTTTTTACAACTCCATATATGCATTTGCTATTTTCTGTACTGCAAGTAATGATGAGCTTTGTGTAGAGCCAAGACGATATCATTATCGTTGGTCCTGGGTTTTGCCAGGCCTTTTCTGATTATCAGATGCAACAAATGACGTCCAATTTTATTGAGCAGTTCGGCTTCAATGACGAAGAGTTTGCTGATCAGGACGATGTTGTGGAGTGAGTACTCATCCTGCATGACTGGACTTGCTGTCTAAATATTACTGTGTAACACTGAAGGGATAGGACACTGGGGACATTAAAAAGCTGGTGGGGGTTATTCATTTATTCATTTGATAATAGTATATTTCTTTACTTTAAAAGGAAGTGCCTCATTCCCTACTCCATTACTCTGCATGTCAAAGCAATAATATTCTGTCTGATTCTTGTTGACATTTAAATCTGGATGCCACTAAATGTCATGCAGCTAATTTGGATAAATCTTCTTATAATTAGACCATACACTTTAACGTTAAATTTGTGGTTTGCAGTGATTATAACCATTTGCCCAGGCACTGAAACGAATGCCATTACTTTGAAGATATGGCCACCATAATATATACAAAATATGCCTTAAAGAGAAGAAACTATATCCAGCTTTTGTGTTGCTGTGTGCTGTCCCTTTTGTACGTTCCTGAGGGGAATCTGGTTATGGGGTTATAATCTGAAAAGGTTTTGGGGCTGTGGGAAATAGCTGGTAGATGATCAATGATTTTAAAATGAATGCTTCACTTTAAACAGCTTGTGGGGTGAAGTAGAGCTGGTTTCATTTTGCATAGATCAGGCTACGCAAAATAACATGTCTCTTATGTAATAAAAGAATTGGGTGAAACCAGCAATCCACCAATACAAATGTTCATAGTCTAACAACAATTATTCTGTCAGTTCTACGTCATACTATTTGATGCTATTGTTGGAAAAAGAAAATGTAAGGGTGACATTTGAAATTTCTGTTGAAGAAAAATATACAGTGAGGTTAAATTTACAGAACTGTTGTATTGGTGGACCTGATAACGCACTCCTTCCAGCTCAGACTGCAGTCGATCTCGTGGCCTTCCCATCTGTGCAGTCAAAATTCCTGGAATGTGTCTGACTTTAAAACCCTTTAAAGGTGATCAAGGAGAGGAGAGGACTTGACTTTCCCAAAACCTGAACACGTGTATACCACACACCATCTGCACTCCAGCTTTGCTTTAAAAGTGCATTCTATACCAGTCAGACATTTTCCAGTTATCATGAATACAGAAGTTGAAAGTTTCAGTCTGAAATGGTAATAGAGCAGTTCGATGGAGAGGCTCCAGAGTTTGGTGTTGGTAGAGCTAATGTGAATGAGATTGTTGGTTCATGTGTGGGCTGGAGTTAGTTCACTCTTAACTATTAATTTAATGATTTATCTGTAATGGACTTTTGCTCAGACTATTCTTCCCTTTTTGTAGATCAAACATGTAGATGAGAAAATAAGCAGATTGATCCATATCGAAAAGGAAATGTCAGATGCTATCTTAATGTCCGTCAGGTGTTGTTGGTGTATTTTTTGCTTTTTTTTAAAAGAGCCAGGTCAGCAGTTTCCCTTGAGCTGATAATAATCGTATCTGTTAGATGACAGTTCCCTCTAAATGTTAGACTGTTCCTCAAATGATTTCTATACTGTTTGAAATGCTCTACACAATAATATTTTGGGAAACTTTATCTTCCCCTAAGCAGTGTTGAAAGTGGCCACTGTTGTTTGTTCTACCTGGGGGTTTTTCTGTGACCACTTTACAACTCAGAACATGCACATGAAGAGCAAAATGTTTCTTCAGTACTGTCTTTATGTTACCATGAACCTGGCATGGGGGTGACAATAAGTTTTAGTTTTCCCTGCAGTGTTGAACATTTAGTGTTCCAGCTGTGTGCTAGAGTTTTCTGCTTGTGTGTTGCCATGTATGTGGATACCTAACGACCCTAACTAAACTAAACTCTGTTCTCTTTAACATTGCAGTATTCCCTTTGATAGAATATCAGACATCAATTTTTCACTGAATACAAATGAAAGTGTAAGTACTTTGATTATTAATCTTTAATTCATATGTAGTCAATGAATGAGAGGAAAAGTCAAAGTCTCATGAAACAAATATCAACAATTTACATTATTAATATGGTGTGTATTATATTTCATGATCACTGTTAACATTCATTTAGAATCAGATGTATGGTAGATGGAATATGAGGATTCATCTTGATAAAATAAAAGCACAAATCAAAACAGGATGCAATGATTTGCAACTGAATACAGTACAAATGTTTTTATGTTTTTACACACACTCATTCTGAATTCATTGCCTGCATCACATTCCAGAAAAGTTGGAAAAGGGCACCAAAATCCCTGTTTGAATCATTCCACAGGCAAACAGTATTGAGTATGAAAGGGGTGTCCTTAAAGGCTCAGTCACTGACGAGCAAGAATGGAGCATGGTCCACCACTTAGTAAAATGATGCAAATATTCCAACAGTTTCAAAACAATGCTTGTCAATATACAATTTCAAGACATTTAGGGATTTCACCATCTACAGTCCATAATATCACTAAATATCACAAACAAATCTCTGCATGCAAGGCACAAGGCCCAAAAGCTATTTCTATAAGCTGCTCAATAAATGATGCTACTCCACTCTTATTATAATAATGATAATGATGATGATGATGAAGGAAGAATCTGAAAGAAGTTCGCTTTAAAACTTAAACAGTTAGTGTCATCAGTCACCAAATGCTTACTGAGTGGTAGGAGAAGTCAGAGGTCACATGGTCTGGTCCCAACTCGTTTGGAACAAGTTCCTGCATCAAATTCAGAATGAGTGTATATTTCCAAAAACAATTTTATCTGTTTGAAATAAATATAGTCTTTGTACTGTATTCAATTCAAAATAGGGCAAATAATTTTTATTTACACACACACACACACACACACACACACACACACACACACACTGTTCCAAATTATTATGCAAATTGGATTTAAGTGTCAAACATTTTTTGTTTGTTTGTTTTTCAATTAAACTCATGGATGGTATTGTGTCTCAGGGTTCTTTGGATCATTGAAATCAATCTTAGACATCTTAGTGATAATTAGTTTGCCAGGTGAGCCCAATTTAAAGAAAAACTACTTAAGAAGGATGTTCCACATTTTTAAGCATGCCACAGGTTTCAAGCAATATGGGAAATAAATAAATAAATAAATCTGCTGCTAAAAAAGCGTGAAATTGTGCACTAACTTGGACAAGGTATGAAAACATTGGATATTTCCCGAAAACGTATGTGTGATCATCGTACAGTAAAGAAATTTGTCTCTGATTCAGAGCACAAGCGGGTTCGTGCAGACAAAGGCATAATAAGGGAGTTTTCTGCCAGACAAATTCATAGGATTAAGAGAGCAGCTGCTAAAATGCCATTGCAAAGCAGCAAGCGGGTATTTAAAGCCGCTGGTGCCTCTGGAGTCCCGCCAACCTCAAGTTGTAGGATCCTCAAGAAGTGTGCATAAACCTACTATTCGGCCACCCCTAAACAATGCTCACATTCAGAAACGCTTGCAGTGGGCTCTGGAATACATAAAGACTAGTTTTTAAACAGTTTTTGTTTACGGATGAGTGCCGTGCAACCCTAGATGGTCCAGATGGATGGAGTAATGGATGGTTGGTGAATGGCCACCACATCCAAACAAGGCTGAGACGTCAGCAGGGAGGTGGGGGAGTCATGTTTTGGGCCAGAATCATGGGGAGAGAGCTGGTAGGCCTTTATTCCGTGGTACAAAAAGAAGAACTGTGCCTTCCGTAGCAAAATCGTCGTTATGCATGACAATACACTATCTCATGCTGCAAAGAATACCTCTGGGTCATTGGCTGCTATGGGCTCATGGTGTGGCCCCCATCGTCCATCCCTATTGAGAACCTTTGGAGCATCATCAAACAAAAGATCTATGAGGGTGGGAGGCAGTTCACATCCAAGCAGCAGCTCTGGGAGGCTATTCTGACATCCTGCAAAGACATTAAAGCAGAAACTCTCCAGGCCTCTTAAGATGTTTTTGATTGAAATAACTTTTGATTTAATTTATATGACCTCCTAATTCTGCACATTCAACAAAGGACCATTTTTAATTCTTTACAACCTATAAAATGTCTTGAAACTCCATTTTTAATTCTTTACAACCTATAAAATGTCTTGAAACTCTGTTGGGCATAATCATTCGGAACAGTGGATTTTGAGTTTTTTATTTTTGAAAATACTGTCATCATTGGGAGGTTTGTTCAATAAAATTCGAATTATACTCCGGTTGATGACTTTAAAATTATACTGACTGTCATTTGCATCAACTATTTAGGAAAATCTGAGAAAAATATAATTTGCATAATAATTTGGAACATGGTGTACATATATCTATATATCTGAATGTAAGGCTGTTGTGCTAGGATACTGGAGATATACATGTTGATGATGTTTCACAGCTGAGTGGCTTCTGCAGGATCCATCCTTAGTTTGCTTGTGTATGTAAAGTCAATCTAAACAGTCTGTATGTGATAACAGAAGTATGTGGCACGTGTGTTTGTTTCCCCAGGCAAATATAGCTTTGTTTGAGGCGCGCTGCAAGGAGAAAATCCAGCAGTTTGAAGATGCTGGTTCAGATGAGGAGGACATCTGGGATGAAAAAGATGTCACCTTTGCACCAGAGGCACAGAGACGCCCCAGGTCAGCTCAATAAACACAAGCCCTTTTTTTTTTTTTTTTTTTACACTGAACCAAGCAAGAACAGCATAACATTCCCCCCAGAGGTGGTCTTCTGTGATTTCTTTAATTTTTTTTTTTTTTTTTGCTACAGCAGCAAAGGTTTTGGCATCGCAAGAAAACTGATCATTTTCATTACTGGTTAATCTATCATCAAGTTATTATCAACAGGGCTGATAATAAATTAATCACAAAAAAGAACTACATAGAAAAAAGTCACGCTGAAGAAAGTGATGAAGTCATGCTGGTGTTGAAGAGCCTAACAGCTGTTTTCCAACAGCATTAAGGACCTGTGGAAGATCTCCTTCTTACATGGTGGGAGTAACAGTCTGTTGCTGAAGGAGCTGTTTAAGGCCTCCACAGTTTGATGCAGTGAGAAGAGATGATGGATGTCAGCTTTGCTAACACTTCCTCTATGGAGTCTACAGGACAGTCCAGGGCAGAGCTGGATGTCTTGACCAGTCTAAATCTCTTTTCCTCTCCCCAGCAGACATTGCATAGAATGTTTCTATCAGTTACTAATTTTACCTGTAAAAAGACAAAAAACTTTCTTCTCTTCTTACACATTAAAGTCTGTGTAAAGTCAAAATAATGTTTCATTGAAGGCTTTATACCGTTGCGCTAAGGGGGGCTGGGTGGTCACGGTGTCGTTTTAGGACCGCCCAAAAAATCCTGGACTGAAAACTGGTGAAACAGTTTGAACGTCTAACTCCACATTTCAGTAATACATTGTTCAAAGTCTTTTCTCATGTTTTCAGCAACTATTTTACAACATATTTATTGTGTTTTGAAAGAAAACCTGGAAATGCCTTTACTCAGACTAATTAATTAGTTAAATGAGTAGTTAATACATGCATGGCTGACATTAAATTATGCATTAACTATGCATTGGAAGTAACTCTGTATGTCCATCTCAGGAGCTCAGGCAGCACAGACAGTGAGGAAAGCACAGACTCAGAGGAGGAGGATGTGAAGAGAGATCCATTTGAAGCTTCCAATCCCAGCAATGATGACAGAATGGAAGTCGACACAGGTTGGTGTACCTACGTATCAACATGTATCAAACGTATGGATGTATATCAAACATATGGACATGTATTAAACGTATCGACGTATATCAAACGTATCGATGGGCAGCATTTGAGGTGCTTCAGTGTCTCTTTGTTTTTTACCTTACTTTTACAGACCAATTTTGTGTTTGATTTAGGACCAGTGTGGACAGCCAACTTTGATGATATCCCCATGGACACGGGTACATCCACAGTTCCAGCCCCTAGCCCAAACAACCCTGCTGCCTCCTCTCCTTTGTCCTCCTCCTCTTCTTCTTCTTCTTCCACAGAAGTCCTCCCCGAGGCAGGATGGAGCTCCTCTCCTTCTGCCACCTCCAACTCTGAAACAGGCTGGGCTGATTTCTCAAATTTCACCCCTGGCAGGTAGGACAACCTGACAAACTCTGCTTCAGTTTCTGTTTCAGCACTCTCTGCCTGCAGTGCTGCAATTACAGAAGAGCATGTCATTGTCTTTGAATCTGAAAGACTACTTCATGAACAGAAATTTCTCTCTTTCAGCCCCAAAGACCCTCTGAGGTGCAACTCTCCTGTTGCTATGGAAACCAGCATAGAGACAATGGACCCTCTGGGGGTCAATGCACCCATGCAGCCTGAAGGTGAGATGTGTGCACATGCATTTCCATGTTGACAGAATGAGACTTGTGTACATCCATGTAATCTTGAGACAGACACACACACACACACACACACAGAGCCACTGTGCCAAGCTAAACTTGCATATACTTTGATATGAAAATGAACACTTGCTAATGTGTTTGATCACTTTTGATTGTCTGAGTACGAACATAACATTAGGGAGGTGTCAGTAGCTGTCACATGTTGAAACGGCTTAAATGAGCTTGACCTTGGTTAGATCTAACTCTACTGTCACCTTTCTTAACATCCCCCAGACTGTGATGGCTGGCTGGGCACCAGTGTGGCTTCTCCTTCCTCCACCTCACCTAAGGATTGTGGGAGATCTAAAGCGGAGGAGGAAACAGCCTGTTGTGAGCAGCGCATCATCACAGAGACAGTCATCAATGGCTCCATGAAAGAAACCGTCAGCCTCACTGTCGATGCCAAGACTGAAACCGCTGTCTTCAAGAGGTTCGCCAAGCACACCCACACAAAACACAGCATAGCTCCTGGTCAGCTATCTTCGGTTGTGGTTTCAGTGCTAATGTTGTTGTCCTAGCTTTCGACAATCCCAGCAGGGGAGCACTGGAATGCTCTCTTACGTCACTGATGTGTCTTAGTGTTGTCACATCTGTTTTCTTATGAGTGCCCTCATCACTGGGCCAGGGTTTTTATAGAGGCAGGTGTGTTAATTTTAACACCAAGATCAGAGACAGGCCCCAGGCCATTCAAACACATCTAATAGTTCACTTGCATTAATCCAGTACATTTGCTAGTGTTTAGTTCCATGTGAATGAATCCCACCAAATACCACACAAACTTGCAAAACCAGTTTCTAGATCAAGATTCTAACAAAGTGTTTAAGAGCTGCTTGTTGCAGTGCCACAAAGACTGGTTCACGTGTCTCACCTTTTCTACTCATTCTTTGATTAGAGCTCAGAAAGCAGAAGGACCAAACACAATGACAGATCTTAGTGGGCTTAGTGGTAGATTGATCCAGATGCCAATCATTATAACATTATTATAATCACAAAAAAATATGTGATTGGCGCACATCATCAGATCTTGACCTCTCCAATATGGTGACATACAGTAAGCTTCCTTCTAGTCAGGATGGCAGCAGAGAAAACAAAGAGGCATTTATTAATGTAACTTTAGTGTATCATAACATGCAAATGCACCGCTTCAAGTTGAAGCCAAACATTTCTCTGGATGCCAATACCAAAATGTGTCTGCAGCAGATCCCCCCCATTCCACACAAACTTCAACACAACCTTTCAGTACTGCAAAGATTGATAGTTTCATACTGGCTAAGTCCACCGGTTTCAAAGTGGGTTGTCTTCTGTCCTTCTGTCCTCTTGTTGATGCTGCATTATATTGTCTGTCTGTCTGAGTAAATAACAACTGTCTTATGAACTGAGCGACACTTACAACCTGAGCTTCCCCTCCTCTCTCTCTTGCTGTGCGTTGTGGGTGTGGTCTTCTTCAGAGTGTTGAAATCTTATCGGTATGTACAGCCAATCAGAGATCAGCCTGCAGCCGTGATGTAGTCTTGTTGTCACGTCAACCACCAACTTTTCTTTCCCAATTTTGATCTTTCTCTTTGGTTTCAGCTCCTTGTTTGTTTATTTCATTACCTCCATTCTGCATGTGTTTCTACCAAAGGTGTTGTCCAAGCGCAGTTTTTACTTTATTGCATTTTCAAATGGCTTGTATCCAAACAGGCCTAACCCATTTTAAGCAACATTGTGTATAAATCAGTATTTGTTGTGATTTCTTGCCTCCAGTTTCAGAGTGTAATCCCACTGTGGTAAATATGTTCAGCTGTACTCGAGTATTTGTTCTGATTACATTACTTCTGATCAAAAACTAGCGACAACTGTGCTAACAGCCAATCATCAGCCAGGTCACCAACAGCAGACCCAGCAGCAGCTAATATTACTGACTAGTCCAACAGCAGTCAGCCCAGCTCGCCGTCTGTCTTTCAGCTGAGCTAACAGCAGCTACAGCTAGAGGCAGCGCAGATGGGGACATCAGACCGTACGTCAGAGCACAAAGTTACAGTGTAAGAACAGACTGAGGGTACGGGCGCCATTCATCATTAAAAGTCAGTGTAGCCTCAAAAAATCAATTCAAATTTGATAGTAGGAAAGTTACACAATGTTGCTTTAAGGCAAATTCTCATTGTTATTATTTGAAATAATAGAAGTGAAATTGCCGCAGAATGGAGGCCAGTTTTCTGAAGTGACTTCAGCCTCTTCACAGTTAGATTTGTATTGGTTCTAAACCGCTTTTCTAAGCATTTCCATTCATGTTTTTTTATTTTTATCTTTGTGGTCTTATTGGCTTTGACCTTCAGACATTGTCTCCATCTTTGGATTGTGAGTGAAGATTAAAAAGCACAATGAAAGGTTGATCTGTTAAATAGATTGTAATGTGTAAGCAGTCTGGGTATTGGACATGTGTTGGTGCCACGACTGTAAAAAGACAATTCAATTGAATGGGTCACACGTCTGCGATCTGCACTCATCTCAGTTCTGTGCAGCAGACATGCGTAAAACTCGATTTTTTTGAAGTGCATAGGAAAATGCAGTGTCAGTAAAGATTTGTTTCATTCTGGTATCTCTCTCAAGCACAAACTGAGATGGAGAAACTTTTTACCTTAATGTCCTCAAACATGTTGGCTTTTATGCATTTCCTTTTCCTGATTGGCCCTCGTGGCTTATCTGTGAAAAGCTCAAATTCACTGATAAAGTTTAGCCTTCAGAATTCTTCATCAGGCTGCAGTTTCACATGAGTCTAACATTCTGTTCTATTGTTTAGGACCAAACTGACCTAAACATACAAAAACATGAAGCATCCAAAGTCTTAAGAGTGACATGCAGTGTCCTTCTATCATGAAGTCCGCCAGTTGTTTTTGTACATCAAGTATTAAGTAGTATCAAAGAGCTTTGTGATTTTTGGGGACCTTTTCTTCTCGCATGTTGTTGTTTTCTGAAAATGACAGATGCAGAATAAATGCACCTCAAATGTTGGATTCTATTTGGATGTTTGTGGGTGTTTTGCTTTGATTGAGGCCTCATCCCGATAATTGGTGGTTCTCTGAGACAAAGCAAGACTGACGGCTGGCACAATCCATTTGGCTCTAATCAGTGTCTAAATCTGTCTCTTTGCTGCCTCTGGAGCTACAAAGTAAACAGAGCATCATAGCTAAACAACCAAAACAGTTGACTTTCTCCATTTGCTGTACATTTTGATGCTTTCCCTACATGCTGTTCACAGTTTCCATTTCAACACCTCCATCCTTTGTTTTACTGTGTGCTCTGTCAGTCAGTTGAGCATGTATCACTGTTTCCGTCTCACTGTGTTGTGTGTTTCTGTGGGGAAAGTGGTTGGTATAAATCACCTCATATGGTATTAATGTGTGTTTGTGTGTGCCTCTGTGTGTTCCAGTGATGAAGAAAAGAGTGCTCCTTCAGAGAAATACTCAGTAGTGGAGTGTGGCGATTCGGAGAGAACAGGCCTCAACAGCTCAGCCGCAGCTTGCTGTCCCAAAACAGGGTCAGACTCAACATACACACACCACTTACCTGAACTAATATCTGCTCATGTGAACATATGCTTCAGTTCCATCATATGTTTGACCCTTCTTTTCTTTTCTCATGGCTATAGCTGTAGTAAAATGTTTCTACATGTTCATGCAGCTAACAGCCGGCCAAAGCCTGTCGTGCCAGCCTCTGGAATAACTGTAGACTTGTCAGTTTCACTTCTATTGGTCAGGTCTCAGACTGTAGAAAACATGGACGTAGTCTCTGTGACATCACTCACAGGTTTCTGAAGCTCAGTGTGGTCCCTCTGCCACCATCTTGTCATCTAAAAATGGGCAAAGAGGTGTCTCAAACCTAATAATTGGTTTATTAAACTCATCTTTTTGTGTATGGTTTTTCTAATGCATTATTTAAATTAAGTCTTATTGGTTTATAATTGATTTTATGTTCAGTCAATTCATGAATGCATTCTGATTAACTGTAGAAGTCTGTAATAATTCCAGTAGCGCTCCATAAAAAAAGCACACAGGCTTTGCCCACAATAAACCAAATGTGACATGACATTCAGCATAACAGTCTGAGGCAACGTCCGCTTTTATTTGAATATGCACCATTTACAAAAGCAAGTGTGTAAATGGATTGGGTTCTCCTCCTTTCTGATTGCACCTTTCTATATTTAATAAGGTTTTTTCCATCAGTAGATGATCCAACAAGATTCATGTTAATCTGCTTCCAGGCTAAATATTAAGTGAACTCTTTTCTCTCCTGGCTCACATGTCCTGTACGCAGTGAGAAGTGGCGGCCCACTGTGGAGCTTCCCAATGGTCCTCTAGAAGAAATGTCCACCATAGAGGAGGCCAAGTTAGTGTGCCTCCTGCGCTTCCGGCACCCTCCCACCCTCTCCTCATCTCCTCCCCCCCCCCCCCCCGTGCACCGCCCCCACCCGCACCCTCCACCACCCACCACTCAGCACTCACCCCCCCCACACCCGCCCCCCCACCCTCCGCTCTACTCCCCTCATCTCTCCGCCCTCTCTCTCTCTCTTCACCCCTCACTCCTCCCCACTGCCCAGCCCCCACCCACACACCCACACCCCCACCCCCCACACCACACCTCTCTCACACCACCCACAGCACTCCTCACTCCCTACGGTCACGTCTCTCCTCCTCATCGTCTCTCTCTCTCTCTCTCCGTCTCAGCCTCTCTCCTCTCTCTCGACTCTCCATCCGCCATCTATCAATGCAGCTCGCCTTCTCTCTCATCGCTCTCCCTCCTCCTGCCTTCTCTCTCCCCTCACTCACTCACTCACTCACTCACTCACTCACTCACTCACTCACTCACTCACTCACAGTGTTAGAGATGGATCTTTAGGTTCAATGTTCATTCAGAAAGTTCCTGTAGTTTACAGCTGTCTCTTTTTTATTTCATGAATCTCTTTAAATTGACACTCATCTCCATCTTTGCCTTTCTTCCCAGACTGGACCAGAGTGCCGTGTCCTCGGAACCAGCTGTAAATGGGCCGGCATGAGGGTCTCCTTATGCCAGCCAATGGCCAGCCTGTTCTGCCATGCAGGGCCCTCCTCCTGGCCAGCCAGTGGAGGCCACTACTCAGAGCTGTACCAATCACATGCCCCCACCAGGACCAGCAATACTCTCATCGGCTCATCACTGACAGACAGACAGACATACAGACAGGTGTACAGATACAGGATGAACTGGAAAGCAAACGAGAGACATACTCAAATGGATACAGAATAATTTTTTTCAGCATTTGTTTATATACTATTGTTCTTATGAGGTGATGTGCGACTGATATCTTGCCACTCAAAATTAAAATAGTAATGTTGCTATAGTTAAAGAAATGATTGTATGAATAAAATATTTTATAAAAAGAAAAATGTATACAGAAATGTAAGATGAATTACCACAGGAATAGCTGATTGGTGACCCAGCCACCACCACGCTGTTGTTACCCGCTGGTTGTGTTCTCCTGCAGTCTGACACTTAATACACCAGCTTGAACTAGATTTCAAATTCTCACCCACCATTGGTCTGTGTCTCTGAGCAAAGCTGCTCCTACAAATTGAAACATGTTTTAAAAACCACACTTCAAAGTTTATTTTGCTGCCGCTATTATATGTAAATCATGTTTCTCTTGTATTCTGCATTGAGTCAGATTATTATTTTTTATTTATTATGGAAGTAAGATGATGGTTATGTTTTGTTACTAAAGAGCCATACCAACACACCTCTCCACTTCTAGCAGGCTACATTCATGCTAACTGGGTTCCTACCTCGCAGCTAGAAAGAAGAGAGGTACAGTAGGTCATCACCACAGCCTGAACTGCGCGCGCTCTGCACAACCACAGCACTCTACTTTGGCCCCAAACTGCCTTCAGACCAGTGCTTGTTAAATTGGTGGTCTCCCTTTAGATCATGTTCAAGATGAGTCTGAAACCATGTCCAGCCCTGTATGATTCATGCACATTATGAAAAGAACTGGACAGTGGTGGACTGCTGAGCCACATTTACGCTGTGTTCAGACCGACAACAGCATTGTGCAAAGAAACAACTTGTTTTCAAGGTGTTGGGCCTCAGTAGGAAGTTGAGGCTCTGTGCTTGGTGACATCCCAAAGTGTTGGCCAATCAAATTGGTGGACATTCCTGGTGGATTACTGACTGTTGACATTGAGGTGAATTGATGCCACCATGTTAACTTCTGAAGTGTTTTTAGTTCTGGTGTCCGTCTGAACACACCTCCATTTTTTTTTTTTCTCTGCATCACCACCTTTACTTAAGAATGGGCCTTCATGAGGCGTTTGGAAACTTGAATTTTCAAGCTTTTCTAGATCAAATGAAAACCTACCATGGTTCTATTCAGGCATATTGTAGCTCCCACTGTGGAAAAGGCTTTTGGTTTGGTCATCCTGAGAGAAATGTCTGGCCTTAGAGCTGCCAAATGCTTCACTTTATTTTCTTAACATTAGAAATAAGGTCCAAATATTGCTATAAGCCAGGTGTCTCCTGAGAAAACAATTAACATCAGCTAATTTTGATTGGCAGCAGATGTGTTGCAGCATTACTCCTGAATAAAAATCTGGCACTGAGCCCTGAATGGACTAGTTACCAAGGCATGTGTGCAGCTGGACTGAATGTTTGATATGATCCTGTATAATTTTGT
Organism: Larimichthys crocea; assembly: GCF_000972845.2. NCBI lineage: Eukaryota > Metazoa > Chordata > Actinopteri > Sciaenidae > Larimichthys > Larimichthys crocea. The sequence goes on along the minus strand of NC_040031.1, from coordinate 21,543,158 downwards.
AAGAAATCACTCTTCTGCTGCCTTCCTGCTCCCCTCCTGCCCTCTCACCAAATGTAACTCAAAGTTTTCTGTACCAGCATTTGAAAGGGATGATAGTAGAAGTTAGCCCCACTTTTTGTAGGATTATTAATGAATTAAATTTCATCATCATTTCTGAAGCCAAGTGGTCTTTGCAGATGGTTCATTGGGCATCACAGATTTGACGAGGCCCGGTGCACAGTCACACCAGACGTTTCTTTACATGTTTTTCAGTCATCCATATTACTGAATGCAGGACTCCATACAATGATGATGATCTTTGATCAGATTAAATATTTCATTGGAATCTGACTTTCCTGTTGATGTGACACTGCATTAGGGGGTAGTTCTCTTCTGTCCTGTCCTGTAAACATGAATGGAAGCTTTAAATGGGAGTCAGAGAGGGTGGGCTGTGGAGGATTTGATGGTGACCATCGTTGAGGAGTGTTGAGGTCTGCACTACTGGAAGCTCTGCAGTCACAGAAATCCTGAACAAGGTCAGTATGTTTCTGGGGATTTTTTATTTCGAACAAATAGAACTAGAAGGCGTCAGCTGAGCCCAAACACAACTTGGCCCATAATGTTCAAATTCTGTTGAATTAAAAAAACAAAGAATTGTTAGTGAAAAGGTCCACTTACTACTTCTTGCCACGTATTGGCTCACTGTAAAAGATTTCTTTTCTGTTTATTGCTGCTTGAACCCTTTCCTCTGTCCTCTGGTGCTGGACTCTATTTGAGCTGATGTTAAATCTTGAGATTTACAACTTGAACTAGAGTTTGGGATGTATATCACTAAGACGTCTAGCTCTGGCTGAGACAAACATTTATTTATATTTATTGGTAAAGTAGAGCTTTATAATAAACTGCCCTGAAGTCCCGAGCAGCACCGAGGCATCAGTGAGTGGGTACCACACATCCTGCACTGACCACATCTGACCTCTGCAGGCGGAGGTCATTGCTGCACTGTGAGGGCCGTGCTTCAGTACAGCGCCTCCATCTGGCCGATTGGACTTATTATTATTATTATTGTTATTATTGTTGTCAATAATGACCTCTCGTTTGTCCCTTTCTGTGTTAGACATGAGGAAACAAATGGTCTCTGACTTTGACTTGTCAGGCAGTTTATTTCATGGCAGCAGATCAATGCAGTTTCCCCCAGAGCGATTCTAACTAGACAACTATGATTAATACTTACTCTCCATGAGCTCCCATCGTTTAGTTCGCCATGTTCTGATCACTCTCTCATTTCTTTCCTTCCTGTGAGAGCTCGTTGGAACAGGCCTGAAGCCCCGCTGCTGCCTGGCAGACCGGACTCAGGGCGCAGAGCCCCGCTGATGCCTGGCAGACCGGACTCAGGGCGCAGAGCCCGGCTGATGCCTGGCAGACCGGACTCAGGGCGCAGAGCCCGGCTGCTGCCTGGCAGACCGGACTCAGGGCGCAGAGCCCGGCTGATGACGTCAAAACAAGTTGTGTTGATAGCTGGATGCGCTAGCACGATGCTAAGCCCGATGCTAAGCAGTCTTACGTCAGACAAGAGTCCCGGAGAATCCCTCGTAGACTCTCATGGTTCCGCACTGCTGTCCGTCTGTCGTCCGTGCAGCGTGTAGTGTCGGTGTGAGACATGCAGGACCGGTACAGTGAGGTCGGCTTCGTCCAGCAGATACTCGGGCTGAATTTAGTGCCGAGGAAAAATGGCACGCAGCGAGGAAACGACACGTCTCTGAGCGACTTCTCCGGTGAGCTACACACACACACACCTCACCGTGTCACTGCTCGAAGGCTTTAATGCCGGTGAATATCACACAGTATCACACACAGTGTTGTTCTTTTAACGGACGTATACATCCCGTGATATGATAGCACCGGAGCTCCGTTAGCATTGGTTGGCTACTGCTAGCTAGCTAACTTCCTACTTAAACTTAACGGTTGTTATGGCAGCGTGTGTACTGTTAGTGTGTGTGTACTGTTAGTGTGTGTGTACTGTTAGTGTGTGTGTACTGTTAGTGTGTGTGTGTACTGTTAGTGTGTGTGTACTGTTAGTGTGTGTGTGTGTGTGTGTACTGTTAGTGTGTGTGTGTGTGTGTGTACTGTTAGTGTGTGTGTGTGTGTGTGTGTACTGTTAGTGTGTGTGTGTACTGTTAGTGTGTGTGTGTGTGTGTACTGTTAGTGTGTGTGTGTGTGTGTGTACTGTTAGTGTGTGTGTGTGTGTGTGTTGTGTTAGTGTGTGTGTGTACTGTTAGTGTGTGTACTGTTAGTGTGTGTGTGTGTACTGTTAGTGTGTGTGTGTACTGTTAGTGTGTGTGT
>NC_040031.1:21512760-21537760 GCF_000972845.2 Larimichthys crocea | reverse complement strand
TGACAGGAATCCAGCACAGGAAGCTGTTTGTCTTCTATAAGACAGTGTGAGTGAACCACACCAGTGAGCAGCCTGTTCACTGTTGAAGTCTATACTGTAGTTTACGGTAATCATGATTTTCTGTATAATGTCTCAGCCTCTGAATAAATCCATGTGAGCTGAATGAGGACTCAGAGCTCAAAGTTTGACCTGCTTCAGTCTCCGTCCTGGTTGTTGATGAGCCTCCATGTTCTACACACTTCATTGTTCTGAGCTTTGTGATTGATTAGATTTGGTGCACCCTTTGTACTTTGATTGGCATGAGGTGTGTGACAGTGCTTGTGTGTTTGTTCAGAGATGTGGTATGGAGTGTTCCTGTGGGCAGCAGTCTCCTCTCTGGTCTTCCACTTGCCTGCAGTTCTACTCTCCCTCGCCACACTGCGCCAGCACAAGATGGCTAGATTCATGCCCATCGCCATCCTCCTCATGGGCATCGTGGGGCCAATCTGTGGGGGAGTCCTCACCAGTAAGTTGTGTGTGTGTGTGTGTGTGTAATTTCCAGCATGAAGTTAAACGCGTTGTGTACTTATGTGGTGTGTTCTTTTCTTTTAGGTGCAGCCATAGCGGGTGTGTACAAGGCAGCAGGGAAGAGGATGATCTCTCTGGAGGCTCTCGTGTTCGGTGTTGGACAGTCGTTCTGTGTCCTCATCATCTCCTTCCTCAGGGTACTTGCCACCCTTTAGCAGTGCTGAGGCCCACCTGGCTGGCCTTGAAGCTGCCTGTCTGGCTCTAGTTAGACCTTCTCTTAACAGAACTGGTTTTCGTTGTAGTGCAAGACCAGATTCTTGGCAAATCCTGCAACACCTGTAAACCAGTCAGACGCAGGACATGATGTCATTTCCTACTAAGGGACCAGGACCAGGATTAGAACAGATTAAATTGAACTGTCAGAGAAAGAGCAGTGTGTAAACTGGTAGGGTGTGTTATAGCCTTCTTGGTCACCCCATGCTGCGTTCAAATCACAGGGTGACCACACACACACAACACACAGTGTACGCTGTCTATTTCAAGTCCTGCTGACCCCGGTGTGCAGTGTGTCAAAATTGACAGAAGACCACCTTAAATCCTCCTCATCATTCTTCCTGTCTGATGTGACGGCAGCAGGATGCTGTTCCCTGCTGTTGCCGGGGGCTACAGGCTAACAGCAGGATGACACTAACCTTTCTCAGGGGCTGTGTGTGTCTGTCCCAGTCTGATAACATTTTGACTCCATGCAGTGACTGCAGAGAGACGTGGCAGACAGAAGGATGATGGTTTTATGCAAGATTCTGGCTTTTTCCCATGAGGCCTTAATTTCTATTTTCTGACTTCCAAAGTGGTGTTTCTTCTCTTCAGGGCTGTCTTTCTTTAATACCCTGTCTCTGCTGCTCCTGCTGTTCTTCCTCATATGTTTTATGTTAATTCACTCATGGTCATGTTCCCTCCTAGCTTTCCCACTTCATTTATTAAGCTCACGAGTGAAGATGGTTTGGCCTGATCACAGCCCTGCACATGCAGTCGAGAAAATGTCGTCTCTGCTCAGCCTCTTGGTTTGTTTGTGTGTTACCACTGAGTAGATGAGAGGTGTGAACTGATTTGTATAGATTCTAAATGATTTCCAGCTCTTCGTAGCTTTTCAATCTTTCCGACCAAATATAAATGTATGTTTTATTTCTCTGCACTAAATGTGCATACAATGTTTGAGCAGACATTTTTATGTGTTAATCAGCTTCCCACAGTCTTCAGTGACTGCTTTTAGTTGCTTTTGGTAGCTGACGGGTGCTTTTGAATGAGTATTGTATGTGCCCCATGCATATATAGACATGTAATACTTTTATTTGTTTCAAAGAAGAAAAAAAGACTAAATCAATCTTGTATGTGATGTTTTTTGTTCTTTGTTTCTGTATTGATAACTTGGTGATGATTTCAAACTGACTGCCCACAACACTACCAGGCATGTGGCCTGTTGGCGATAGGAGCTGCCTCTGTTAGTGCTGTTTCTAAAAACTGAATGAATATGTCCTCTTTTAACTGTAAAGAGGCTGCATGAACTTGCCCACACGGCAGACCATGAGCTGTGGCCTTCCTAGAAACCTAAAGTTAGTTTTCAAATTCTGCAGTACTCTCTGTCAGCATAATATGAAGTGAAATATTAAAATCATCAGGATATAATTAGGTTCAAATCAGGAGCTACTTTATGGGCCACCAGAGGCCTGTTCATAGTTCAGGTTCTGCATATTACTAAATAAATATACAGGTGATCAAATTAGCACAGGGAGATCCATGCAGTGATCCACACGCTGATTGTGAGCCACCACCCAGTTAACATGTCTCGATGAGTGAATGCAACTGAAAAAAAGACTTCTCAAATCTTTTAATTCCAAAATGTCTTTCTTTGAGATTTCTTTGAATTCCCTTGCAGTGTTTTGCACATGACATTACAGTTAGTTGTTTTCTTCTCTATGGTTTTTCTCCACTTTTGCCACAATGCTCAAACATGATCAGATACTTCCAATTCCCTGTACTTCATCACAGTCACACTGACTTTGAACAAGAACCGCTGCCCTTTGACCCACACATGAGTACAGAGAGAGCAAACTGCAGATTTTCTCATAATCGCCTCAAAGAATTCCTTTAACCCTCCAGCTTAAGATGGCTTAAATTTATCGTGCAAGCCCTGTACCCTGTACTCTGTGTACTAGCTACATTAAGTTCAGTTCCATCTGAGATTTTCAAAGCAATGTAGATATGCAACAAATTGAAGCTAGAATGAGTTTTTGGGCTTAAGTCTACTTGTGGGAATAAAATCATGATCACTACAGATGTTCAGCACCCATGGGACCAACAATGGGGAATCAAATGTTAGTTAGGTACAGACTTGAGAGACCAACAGGAGAGGATGTTTTTGCTTTTGTCCTCTTGTAGACATGTTTGAGATTTCCTACCACGCAAACCACTAACTTCAACTAACTGCAGTGAAACACCTGAAGAACATTTAAGTTTGATTTGATTCTTTTCAGTAGTGGAGAGCTCAGTGTGTCACATGGAATTGTACAGATGTTCAGAAATGACAGTATCCATTCTGTTCCTACAAAGACTTGATGAGGTGATGGCACCTCACTGAGATGTCAGGCTGATGCAGAAACAAAAGAAACACTTGAGCCTTGTTTGAGGTGAAAACTTTTGATCCTTGGCCTTGCTTTTATGCTGTACATTTCTGAAGAATGTTTATATTTTTTATGGTTGTGTAATTTAGTTCCTTGAGCATGTGTGTGTGTGTGTGTGTGTGCTCTGTGGTTCTGTTACAGCAGCCCATTTTTAAGATTTTAAACTAAGTGGCATCTTCATCACCTGGAGTCTCTGCTCATTTTGAGCGATAGGTAATCATTAGACTTTTGTCAGATCACTTCTTTGTTTAGAAGTTTCTCCATCTATCTATCTGTCCTCTCATCTGACCCTGGTAAAGACAGTAAACGTGGATTGCCCACGTTGCACCACATTGTATGTTGTTTTATTAAAAGGTTTGTGAAAGGCAAATGTTTTAACTCCAGATGGGGTTAAATGTTTAACACTAATGATTTCCACTGAACATTGAAAACACACTGAGTCAAACTTTTGAATTCATTCAAGCAGATTTGTGATATTTCAGTCTTAAGATGGTTAGAATGTTCTGTTTTTGTCCTGGCTGTTGGAGGCGTTGATTCAACTCTCAGAGCTTTCTAATATTTTCTCCACATTATTCATGAAGACACGATTTCTTTGTAGGACTGTTGTAGACTTTAGCTGATGTAATGAATCGAGAAACTAAGTGGAGAGATCATTTTGATAGTCTTCATTTCCATTCTCATACCTGGCATATTAAATCTCATTTATTTTAATTTTTCTGGCAGAATCGAGCTTCCATACATGCCAGATGTCCAGTGCAAACAGTTATTTCAAAAGCTGTGCACAGCAAACTGGAACAAGCTCCCTGACTTGCTCGTAGACATGTCACACGTATTAATGCACAAAGAAGTAAACTAAAGAAGTTAAACATCAGAATAAAATATCTGCTGTAATAGAACCATTACTTCTCACATGGTTTGGTCCACATTCTTGGACTGATTCTTTTCCATTTTTTGGGTTTTAAAAGTTGATTTTATTGGAGCAAATTAAGTGCCAATGGTTAATATTTTCACAGAATAAAAATGTTTCAACTAATGTTTTGTTCTGTCTTCATGCCCTCTGTCCCCCTCTGGAGGTGACCAGTGGAAGCTCCAACAACACATACTGAAGTTAAACTTAGTATAATTGATTTCATTGTGAAATATTACAATAAACTATAAAACATTTTTTTAACTGTATAAAAAATAAGATCTGAATCTGAAAAGATAAAACGTGCAACTGAAAGGCACATATGAAAGTGAAAAATGAAAATAAATAATTTATTCAAAAGAATTACCCGAGTTGATCATAATTGTATTTAATCTGAAAAAAAGTGTTATTTTTGTTTTTTTGAATATGTTGCTGTATTTTTCAAAATTCAAAATCAAAACTTGAAATCTCAGTGTCAGATTTTATGTTTTAATCTAGCTAATCTAGCTCCATACATGTCCACCCTCCTCTCCTTCAACATGGCCATGGACCGTTTCCTGCTGTTGATTATCATCAGAGATGAAAAGAAACAAAGCAGATTGATCTCTGGGACGGCAAAGTCTGGACACACCCTACTCTGCATGAGAGTGCAGGATAACGAACACTGCAGTATTTCTGATCACAAATGTAAGTCTTTGTGGCCCACTCTCTGTAGCAATCTTTTACTTTGATGAGAGCCACAAACCCAGCGAAAGCATACAGGTGCGGCTCAGTGGATGAAACTTTAAATCCTGTTGTGTCTGGCCCATGTAGATTACCTGGATTAGCAGCTTGACCTGCAGGTAAACCGCTGACAGCAGAGTGCACATTAGAGTAATGGGACTGGACGGCATGAAGAGAAAAGTCCGCTCCCAACATGCTGGGTTCTAGTTTCCAAAAGTAGATTGGGAGCCAGAGCTTTCAGCTATCAGGCTCCTCTTCTGTGGAACAAACTACCATTCTGGGTTCAGGAGGCAGACACGGTCAACACCTTTAAGAGTAGACTTAAGACTTTCCTTTTTGATAGAGCTTATAGTTAGGGCTGGCTCAGGTCATCCCTTAGTTATGCTGCTATAGGACTAAACTGCTGGGAGACTTCAAATTGTGCACTGAGTTCATCTTTTCATCTGTACATATTCATGTCTCATTAATGCATGTTACTTATTAAGCGTCGTCCCTGGAGTTTTTGTGCTGTCTCTTCTTGTAGGTCCTGCATGATGTCTCCCCTTGAATTGAATATCTCTACTCTACAATAAACATCGCTTATCAGGCGGTCCCCTGCTGTCACTGTTGTCACAACAACGACAACAGTACTGATACCATTTCCTGTGAAGCCCTCCATCTGGAACTGAATTCCTCAGGAACCAGCGCCAGCATCCCATTTGTGGACAGAAAGAACACCCAGCCTCTCCTGCCTCCATCATCCTCTGTGACTCCCCAGTTAACACAGTTAGCATCATTTCACTTGAGGACCTTAAATGAGAGCTGAACATCATCTTTCTCACCAAGAAAGCCCAGCAGAGGATGTACTTCATGTGGCAGCTGATGAAGAGACAGTGATAGTGCACTTCCACACCTCTACCACTGAGTTTGTTTCTCTACAAAGCAGACCACAGCATATCATTCAGTCTGCTGAAACTGTGAGGGGCAATAAACTGGATTCAGAGTCTGATATTAAGTTATGAGTTAAACACCTGTATATGTCAACATGTTAACATAAAACAGCATTTGGTGTTAAGTTCATGTCTGTGATCAAAGCGCTGACCTGTGAGACTTTGAGTGCTCTGTGGAAGCCATCTTGTGTTGGTGCTTTAACAGGAAGTCCTTTTATGTGCTGTAGGAGTAGGCGGGTTCTCAGATTTGATTGGATGTGTAATAACATGACAGCTGATTAAAGATAAATGCTGAATGATGTACAGATCATTGGTCTGTTGAGATGATACCAGATGTCAATATGAAAACTGTTTATGTCTTGTTAAAGGTGTTAAGCTGTGCCCTGATAGGTCAGTTTGAACCGTCAATAGCAGCACCTGAACTGTTGGAAACAAGCAGCACTCTCTCCTGTCAGTGTCATGCTTTGTTTTGCTCACATTTTTCCACCCTGCACTTCACCTTCTCCACATTCATATCACGGTAAACTCCATATCTTTGTAAACTGTGTAATTTTTCTGACATTCTGTAAGCTGATGATTACATTCAAAAACCAACAGTCAAATCTAGATGACCAGTGTTTGTCTGGCTGCTGAGTGAAGCAAATGTCTCAGCCACTTCATTATTTAACACACACACACACACAGAGTGTACACTGAACATGTATTTATTTGTAGGAGGCTGACAGATGCACACATCACAGGTCAGAAGAGCAGAAACAACTTGGGAGCGTCTGACGAGCTGAAGGACAGAGCAGAGTGAGAGACCTGGAGGGATGAGGACTGGCCTTCTGGTCTGCATCTTCATCGGATCCCCTCCACCTCCTACTCTTCTCCTTCTTCTATGCCTTCTTCTTATAGTCCTCCAGGTGAGCCAGCACCCAGCCAGAAGGACCCAGGATGGCCGCAAACAGCACTGTCATAGCTATTGCCTGTTCCTGAGGGACACACACACACACAAGCATTCAATAATAAAATATGAATCAAATTGATGCAGTGCACACGTCACATGTCCACAGTAGTGTCATCCTCACTAACACACACTTCATGTCTTCTCTTCACAGTAACGTTAGCAGCATCTGATGTATACGACAAATACCATTTCTCTGCCACGCTGTATTTTGTTATTCTCGTTGTGTCCGTATTTGGTCATATAAAGTAGAGGGCTCCTGAGGGAACACAACAAAAAGCACGAGTCCATTCTGGAGTGTGTGCGGGTTCAATCCAAGAACAACATCAGACAGTTTGAAACTCAACTTCCAATGTGCAGTGATGCTGTTTGTGAGCACGATGAGAGAACTGTGAGTCTGACTGTCATCAAACTTAAAGAGTGCAGCATGAAAGAAACACAAACTATTACAGTACATAGTTTATTCTCACTGTCGCTAACTGAATTCAAGTGAATGCTGCAGGGACTCTATGGCGGAGTTCCATTCGCGTTCCTGTAGTTTCAGTAGAGATGTGCTCAAAATCTCACAATCAGACTAAACATCAACAGACCATTTAGTTTAGTTAGTGTCCTGGTTATACTGTGTGTGTGTGTGTGTGTGTGTCCTTGTTCTTGGTGTAGAGGACAGTTTGCAGCTGGTTTAAAGGAAAGGTGATGTTCTGATGAGCAGCTCAAACACTGCTGCTATAAGGACACACACACACACACATGAAAAATCTGCTTCATGAATGTTTAATCAGACAGGAAATGTGTTTGTTCGAGAGGGAAATTCTTTGGTTGCAGCAGCATTACAAGTATCACAGTAACACAGAACACTATATACACATGTGTATGTACTTAATAACTGACTAAATAATACTGATACTGATAAATGACACATGTACAGTGTCACAGTGAGTAAAATAGATCATGACTCTGTAAGTACAAGCTTAGATTTGAAGTGGACCTGTTCTGTTCTGACCCCGTTCAGCAAGGTCACTCACTTGGCACCTGCTCAACAGGGAAGCGGGAGTTTACACCGTGGTTTTACACAAAGTACAGCTCTCACATGTACACTATCCCTGCTGCTGAGCTGTCCAACAAATATGAATGTATACCCAATCAAAAAGACGTCGTAAGCCGCCCCGGAACATTCGGGCTATGGGCTGCTATTCGTGTCCGAGCTGGCAGAGATGACTACGTGTTGGAATTAGTTCGAACAATGGCGAGATAGTGACGCACTTATCCAAAGTGTCCACAATAAATCCTCTGATGACTTCTCCTTTAAACAGCACGCACACAAAACATAGATTCAACGATCTGAAACATTCTATGAAACATTTGAATAACCAGAGGAGAATATCAAACATGAAGCTAGAAGCTGATATGCAGTGTCGTAGTCCTCACAGGCAGGTCTGTGCTGGGTCATGTCAGGACAGGAGGACACCTGCTGTCAACGCCTCAGTGAGCAAGCTAACGGACAGAGACACGCGGCCTGTTGCGGGGACATGAGACCGAGGCGCCCTCCGCCCGGGTCATGGTCAGCACACTGAACTTGAACTCACCCCTCCACCTATATTGTGTTTGGCAGGTTTCCCAGACCAGTTAGCCACAGGGACCAGATGAGACCTCAGCGCGCTCCGGAGCAGCCCTGAAGCGGGACGCAGAGACATGACGACGGTTCAGTTCTGGACCGGACCAACGGAGCACACAAGCAGCAGGACTAGCGATACTGATACTGAGCGCACTTTCTGTACGTGCCAGACGCTGTGTGTGTGTGTGTGTGTGTGTGTGTGTGTGTGTGGGGGGGTCCAGCCCTCAGGCAGCGGAGGAATTTAATTGGCTGTCTCACCTCCGCGTATCTGACACCCAGCGCGCGGGCCGTGTCCTCGTGTCACCCGCGGTCAGCCCTCGTGCAGGAGTTTACGCAGTGTCTCATTAAGCTGCGTTACTTTTTACTGCGCACGACATTTATGTACAACACGTGTATTGTAGTAATGTATTGATTAGCGGAAGAAGCTTCATCCAACCTGTAAACACGTTTAGGAAATGTTAATCCAGTGTTTGTATTGGTTTCAACAGTATGAAGTAGTCATAAGCAGGAACACATACAGAGCATGGACACAGTACAGCTCTGGCCCTCCAGATCTGGTGATTTGACTGTGTAACAGTGATGTAACAGTGATGTAAGAGTGGGTTGTGGAAATGTATAATAATGTTTGAATTAAAATAGATGTGTGTTAAATGGATCTGGGTAAGTATAAGGTCACACAGAGAATATTGCTTTTGAGTGTTGTGTAACTAGTATAAGTGTTTTGCAGGAGTTGCAGGTTCAAGGCCTACACACAGAGAGAGAGACGAGCAGATAAGCAGAGAAATAGGAGACTCCCCTTTGTTAGAACTGAAAGCAGACACAGAACATCTTACTATTGTGGATTATATTATCTGAAGTGCCTAATAATCATTTAAGAATATTAAACTGTGTGATTATGTTGAACTATTGCTTTTAAGAATGTTGTATAACCAGCAGAGTGTTTTTGCAGATTACAGTTTGTGTCTGAGTGCAATCCCACGCCTGAGGTATGTGTGTGAGCACAACTAGAAACTGTTACAAGGCATCTGAATCTAGGCACAGAGTGTACCCAAGGACACGATGGTCCAAGAAAAGAGCACACACACACACCCGGGCATCGGCTGAACTCAGCAGACTACCCTGTATGAAGATAATAACAAATATGTAACCGTTTGTGTGATTTAATAAAACTAGCTGGAGCCAGAGAGAGCTCAGAACTCAGCAGGGTGTGATGGTGAACGGACTGCGGAGTCTGTCAAAGCTGTGTTCTCCCTCTTGCAACAGGTGAAACTGGACTATTTGTCTTTGTCTTCTTTAAACTCAATATCTCTCTGCTCTACATCAGGTCTACAGAATTGGGGGTGGTTTGAATCACCACAACAGGGTATAAAAGGTTGTGAAAAGTAAAAGTAAAGGGTGGTTCAGATTCGCAAGCAGCTGTCTCCGTGTTGTTATTTCATTGCGTTCTGGAAGGTTTTCTCCACAACATGTTCTAAGAATAATTCATGTTAAAGCAACATTATGTGAAGGTTCTACCATAAACTAACACATGTTAATGTGTAACCTGTAATCAGGTGAATGGTGCCATCACATACGAGTAGTATGTAACACTTTACAGTCACACAGCACTGACTACTTCAGTGATTCTGGTGAAAGTGGATCATATTTTCTGGAGGAAATGTTTCCTGGTTCTCCTCTGATGCAGCTCTGCCTCAGCTGTCTGTGATTCACACAGTTTGATGGACAGTGAAATAAACTGTTGCCAGCTGTCAGGGCCGCTGCTAGCCAATGTGGTGCCCAACGTGTAGTTGTATTGTGGTTCATTGTTTTAGGGCTGATGTCAGGCGTGTGTCTGACTGCTTTAGCCCAATCGAACAAACCACTGTGTGATAGGGCAGCCAGGGCACCAAACCGTGATGTGTTTTATTATTCTGAGAAAATGTTGCCTATAGTAGACTGATGATGCACATTACAGAAAGGAGTCATAATCGATTTAAATAAAATATTCATCATTATGATTATCATAATTCTGATTGTTAACCTTGTGCACAGTGGAGATGCCGTCTCCTGGGGCCCAATTTCACGTCAACTTTCTCCAGCAGTGGAATAACACACACGACCTCAGGCATTGTCTTTTGAGACACCGTGGCCTTTATCTGACACTGTAGTCTACTCTGGACATTTATTTAACTCCTTCCGCTAACCTGCAGCTCCTCCATCCACAGACACTCACTCACTCGTCTGCTCTCTCTCGCTCGTCCACTCACACGTTACGCACAGCTGTATTCCCAAAGGGAATTATGCTACTCTTATAACACAATGATAACTGGGCCATTTGGGCGTCCCCTCCAGCACTTGGTGCATTATGCCAGCAACGGTACTGCCAGCTGTAGCTGCTCCTCCACCATGTTCGACCTTAGGGAGCGTGTTCTTTTCTTTGAAATCCTACTTTCATTTTCTAAAAACAGATGAATGATATGCTTTACCAAAAAACTCTGTTTTAGTCTCCTCTGTCCACAGGACATTCACCCTGAAGGAATTTGGCTTCCTCAGATACGTTTTGGAAAACTCCAATCTGTTTTTTTATGTTTCTCTGTCGGCAGCTTGGTCTGCTTCTTCACTTCACCACTGCAGATGAAATCTATTCAGCCAATCAGTGCCTTAAATAAGCTGCACCAGGTAAAGGCTAGAACCCTAATGCCCTCCCATTTCTAAATATTTATTAATAACTTGTCTGACATGTTTCTGATGAATCGAAAGAGAAGTTGAAGTGAGAGCAATGTTGTTACAATGTTGGCAATATAATCTCAAAACATACAGGAAGGCTCTCCGTAATGCCAGAGCAGCCTACTACTCTTCATTAATAGAGGAGAATAAGAACAACCCCAGGTTTCTCTTCAGCACTGTAGCCAGGCTAACAGAGAACCACAGCTCTACTGAACCATCTATTCCTTTAGGTCTAAGTAGCAATGACTTCATGAGCTTCTTTAATGATAAGATTATAACTATTAGAGACAAAATCCATCACCTCTTGCCCTCAACAGGCATTGATCTGCATTCTGATACAGCAAGTTTTGAAACAGCTGTAAAACCTGATATGTATTTAGACTGTTTTTCTCCCATCGACCTTCATCAAATAACTTTAATCATTTCTGCAGCTAAGCCGTCAACCTGTCTCTTAGACCCCATCCCAACCAGGCTGCTCAAGGATGTTTTACCTCTAGTTAGTCATTCTTTATTGGATATGATTAATCTGTCTTTATTATCAGGATATGTACCACAGTCCTTTAAGGTAGCTGTAATTCGGACAAAACTGAAGTTCTTGTATTGGACCCAAACACCTCAGAAACTCTCTTTCTTAGAGACTTGGTTACTTTAGTGGGATCACCCGCATCCAGCTCCACCGTAAAGAATCTTGGACTTGTTCTGATTAGGATTTGTCCCTTAACGAGGACTGCATTTTCCACTAACGTCACATCACAAAATCAGGAACCAGATCATCACATCTCTCCCATTTTGGCTTCCTTGCTGCTACCTGTTAAATCTAGAATAGAATTAAAATTCTTCTCCTTACTTACAAAGCTCTCATGGTCAGCACCATCATCTAAAAGACGCTCATAATACCTTATTACCCCTCTGAACACTGCGCTCTCAGGACGCTGGTGTCCTTGTGGTTCCTAAGTTTCCAAAAGTGATTGGGAGCCAGAGCTTTCAGCTATCAGGCTCCTCTTCTGTGGAACAAACTACCTTTTCTGGGTTCAGGAGGCAGACACGGTCACACCTTTAAGAGCTTCAGACTTTTCCTTTTGTAGATTATAAGATTATATTAGGGCTGGCAGGTCATCCCTTAGTTATGCTGCCCTAGGATTAGACTGCCGGGGGACCCCCTCCACCTCCACCCATCACCATCGCATGTGCTCTCTCATCCAGCAGGGTTTCGTGATCGTGGCTGCTGCTGGGTCCTGCACGACATCCACCTACATATATTACTACTGTCATTTTGTTACCATACATACCATACATTACAGTTTATAGTTAGTTACATGATTTGCTGTTGCTGTGCTTCTTCTGTCTCTCTATCTCTCTCTATTTATCTGTCTACTTCTGTATCATGGACATGTTTACAGTTTTGAATACACTGTTGTTGTCATTTGTAAACTCTGTAGGCTGTGTACTGTTCTTTAAGCAGAACGAAACATAGGGGAAATGTGTGTTCAAAGACAGAGGGTTTATAAAACTATGACAGATATAAACACAATTATTCAAAATCCACCACAACTTACCTCATCGTTTAGACGTGGCCAGCAATACGAATCTGTAAAAAGTAACTACATTTATCAAAAAACATGTAGAGGAGTGGCCCATATTTGCCCCTGAAAATGGTGTTGCAATAGTAGTATAAAGTAGCAAAACATGTACTCAAGTGAGTACAAGTACCTTAAAAGCTAAAAAAAAGTCACTTTCCCCCACTGTTTATTATTATCCACCTGAAAACCTGAAGGATTACCTATAGAATTATATTTGTGAGTAGTTTAAAAGCTCCTGATGTTTTTTGGAGCAAATGATTACACATCATATCTGTAGGACAGTCCAAACTCTTGCTGCCTCTTTCTTTAGTGTTCTTTATTTTTATTTTAATTATGGATGATGACTTCTTCAAGCATTCAGCTTCCTGTGATCTCCCGAAGACCTGTTTTTTCTCCACAAACAATAAAATGTTTTCACGATTTTGTATCTATAGTTGACAGACTGGGCGAGCATCTACAGAGGAATGAGAAACATGACTGTACCTTGATTGCCACTCCACAGACCAACCACACAATTTTATGAATTATTATACTATTACTATATTTGTTCTTTTCTAGCCCAGTGGTATCAAAAGAATTTTTTGTGTATAAAGATCGGTGCATTTTCACATGGATTCCAGCATGGCGGATAGATCCTTTGTTTTATTTTATGAGTGCAGGAAGCATCATCACAAAGTAAACGTTTAATTACTGGATGACTATTCTGTTCCACTAAACTGGATTTAAGAAACAAAATTGTAGCAGAAAAAAGCCTTTGAACAATGTGTCATAAATCATGCTGTAAACTAATGTGTAGCTCAGTTATTGTTACCAGTCAGACTGGTGAGCTCAGGAATTGGGATAGTATTTAATGTTGTACCACAGTACAAATAATCAAAACTGGTTGTGAAATAAATAAAAGGCTGAAAAGACAGACGGCGAGGCTGGGCTGACTGATGTGACTAGTCAGTACATAAGTAGTGCCATGCGCTGCTGGGTCTGCTGTTGGTTCTGAACCTGGCTGATGATTGGGCCTGTTAGCAAAGTTGTCGCTAGTTTTTGATCAGAATTAAGTTATCAAGAAACGAAGAACAATACTCGAGTACACGCGTGAACATATTACCAAGTGGGATTCAAACTCTGAAACAAACATCACAATACTAAATAAACAATTTTGATATACCGTTGCCATTAAATAACAAAACGATAACAATGATGGTAATACTTCTCTAATTACATATATTTTAAAAAACTGATCTGAAGCACAAACCTATGTCAAGCATGTAAGGTGACCAAGTGTTCTTGATTTGACATATTAAATCTGGGTGACAATAAAGCATTAGACAAAAAAAAAAAAAAAAAAAACAGTTTTCATTATATGATCCCTAGACATAGAAAAGGTTTTTTTTCTTGACTTCGGACTGCGGTCTCAGTAACTCAATGTTAACAATTGGGATGTTAGTGTGTCCTATTCAGCCTATTCACCATTATAGGATTATTATTATTATTGTTGTTATCTAAAAACAGAATGGCTTCCCACTACACCAAGAGGTACCCACTCCAACCTTTTTAATAGCCACAGGAACAATGGAACAAAGTATGGAAGATGGCAGGTGCCGGTTCACCCCTGGGTCATTCCGAGGTGCCCTTGAGCAAGGCACTGCCCCCCCACCCCCACCCCCCCTGACCAACAACCCCCCCCCACCCCCCCCCCATCTGCTAGTGCAGGCGGCGCTCTCTGGCTGGCTTCCCCATACTACTCCACACCATCCTCTTTCTCCACAATTTTGCATTTGAACAATGTGTCTAAAAACGTGTGGGTTATGTTTCTCGGGTTGAAAGGCATGTCCAAAGCAGGTTTGTTTTCAGAAGGCTTTAGGAGAAGACATTCCGCCCAATGATCCAAAAGCTCATCCTTGCTCGCAGAAGCCACAGGGTTTGATATCTTCTGACCTGTGGCTCTCTCTGCATGTATGTCTACTATCTCTCTCTATCTCACATTGATCCCTTACAGACTGTCCTCGACAAATACAAACTTGCAAAGGCAAAAAAATAAATGCATTGTCAACACTCAGTGAAAAGAAGAGATTTCCCCTCGAGGGATTCATAAAATTACTCGTCTTCTTCTTCTCTTTCTTCGCCTGACACCTGCAGAGGGCCGAACAACGCCGACAGTTAGTGGACGGCTGGCAAGAAATAAGGTGATGAAGTAAGGATAGCAAGCTCTCGCCTGCTGCTTTCAGGAAGTGTGTTGGTTGAGTCCAAGCTGATGTGTGGGTGTGTGTGTGTGTGTGGTGTGTTGTCAGTCAGCAGTCCCAACGTCCTTCTCCGGTACGTCACTCATCACACCAACTCACCACGTGTTTAAACCAAGTGTCCGGAGGGAGAAGCAGTGTTCCGTTACACTCAGCTAGCCTGGCTCATGTTTGTGGAATGCAAGTTGTGTGGTGTGTGGTGTGTGGTGTGCTGTGTTTGTGTGTGTGTGTTGTGGTTGGGTGTGTGTGTGTGGGGTGTTTGTGTGGTGTGGGTTTGTGGGTGTCTCACTTCACCCTGTTTCACAGTGTTTTCATCGTGTTTTTTTGTCTCCGCAAGTCGTGTTTATAACACTGTGAGCCCCAGCGTCGTGACGGTACAGGCCTCACTGCTTCATGTACGGGCTTTAGTGTTAGCTAGCAAGTGAGTGAGTGAAGTGGAGAGATGAGAGAGTGACAGACGACGAGACGAATGAAGAGCGAAGTAGACAGACAGACAAGAGAAAAGTACAAGAGACAGAGAGAACATAAGAGAGACAGAACAGAGAAGAGAAGAAGACAGACAGAGGAGAGACAGAGAGGAGTGACAGAGGGGAGAGGAGGGAGAAGAGGGACTAGACCAGGAAGACGAGAAGAGAGAGAGAGAGAGGAGATGAGGGGAAGAGCGCGAGACAGGACAGAGAAGAGAGAGAGAGAAGAGAGAGACACAGAGAGGGACAGGACAGAGCGGAGAGGACAGAGAGAGACAGAGAGAGACCAGAGAGAGAGGAAGAGGGGACAGACCAGAGAAGATGAAGAAGAAGGAGAGAGACAGGACAGAGAAGAAGAGCTGCTGTTGTTTGTTTCTGCTTTTGTTTGTTTGTGCTGCTGTTTGCTAGCACTTGCTTTTGGTTTGTTTTGTACTAGGACGTCAGAAAGTATAAAAGGAAACAATTGATTTTCTGTTTTTTTTATTTTGTTGACTGTAACTGTCATAACTCAAAATTAACAAATTAATGCTGTGCTCGCTCGAGGGCAGTCGGGGTATTAAAGATCCTACAAAAATATATTTTCTGTGTCCGGTCTCCTCCTCTGTTGACCTGGCCACATATAGTTTCCAAAAGTAGATTGGGAGCCAGAGCTTTCAGCTATCAGGCTCCTCTTCTGTGGAACAAACTACCTTTCTGGGTTCAGGAGGCAGACACGGTCAACACCTTTAAGAGTAGACTTAAGACTTTCCTTTTTGATAGAGCTTATAGTTAGTGCTGGCTCAGGTCATCCCTTAGTTATGCTGCCATAGGATTAGACTGCCGGGGGCCCCCTCACCTCCACCCATCACCATCGCATGTGCTCTCTCATCCAGCAGGTTCTCGTGGATCGTGGCTGCTGCTGTGGTCCTGCACGACATCCACTACATATATTACTACTGTCATTATTGTTACCATACATACCATACATTACAGTTTATAGTTAGTTAATGATTTGCTGCTGCTGTGCATCTTCTGTCTCTCTATCTCTCTCTATTTATCTGTCTACTTCTGTATACATGGACATGTTTTACAGTTGAATACACTGTTGTTGTCATTGTAAACTCTCGTAGGCTGTACTGTTCTTTTAAGCAGAAGTAACATAGGGGAAATGTGTTGCAAGACAGAGGGTTTATAAACCATATGACAAGATATAAACACAATTATTCAAAATCCACCACAACTTACCTCATCGTTAGACGTGGCAGCAATACGAATCTGTAAAAAAGTAACTACATTTATCAAAAACATGTAGAGGAGTGCCATATTTGCCCCTGAAATGGTGTGCAATAGTAGTATAAAGTAGCAAAAATGTACTCAAGTGAAGTACAAGTACCTTAAAAGCTAAAAAAAAAGTCACTTTCCCCCACTGTTTATTCATTTATCCACCTGAAAACCTGAAGGATTACATATAGAATTATATTTGTGAGTAGTTTAAAAGCTCCTGATGTTTTTGGAGCAAATGATTACACATCAGTATCTGTAGGACAGTCCAAACTCTTGCTGCCTCTTTCTTTAGTGTTCTTTATTTTATTTTAATATGGATGATGACTTCTTCAAGCATTCAGCTTCCTGTGATCTCCCCCGAAGACCTGTTTTTCTCTCCACAACAATAAAATGTTGCACAGATTTGTATCTATAGTTGACAGACTGGCGAGCATCTACAGAGGAATGAGAAACATGACTGTACCTCTGATGCCACTCACAGACCAACACACAATTTTATGAATTATTATAATATTACTATATTTGTTATTTTCTAGCCCAGTGGTATCAAAGAATATTTTTTGTGTATAAAGATCAGTGCATTTTCACATGGATTCCAGCATGGCGATAGATCTTTAGTTTTATTTTATGAGTGCAGGAAGCATCATCACAAAGTAAAGTTTAATTACTGGATGAAATAGTTCTGTTACACTAAACTGTGATTTAAGAAACAAACATTGTAGCAGAAAAAGCCTTTGAAATGTGTCATAAATCATGCTGTTAACTAATGTTAGCTCAGTTTGTTAGCCAGGCTCAGACTGTGAGCTCAGAGAATTGGGATAGTATTAATGTTTGTACCACAGTACAAATAATCACAAAATGGTTGTGAAATAAAAGGCTGAAAGACAGACGGCGAGCTGGGCTGACTGCTGTTGGACTAGTCAGTAATATTAGCTGCTGCTGGGTCTGCTGTTGGTGACCTGGCTGATGATTGGCTGTTAGCAAAGTTGTCGCTAGTTTTTGATCAGAAGTAATGTAATCAGAACAAATACTCGAGTACAGCTGAACATATTTACCACAGTGGGATTACACTCTGAAACAACAAATCACAAAAATAACAATTTTGATATAACGTTGCCTTAAATAACAAAACGATAACAATGATGTAATACTTCTAATTACAGTATTTAACTGATCTGAAGCACAAAACTATGTCAAGATGTGTGACCAAGTGGTTCTTGATTTAATATTAAATCTGGGAAATAAAGCATAGACAAAAAAAAACAAAAACAGTTTTATTATATGATCCATAGACATAGAAAAGGTTTTCTTTCTTGACTTGAGGGTCTCAGTAACTCTGTATGTTAGTGTGTTCCTATTCACCTATTCACCATTATTATTATTATTATTATTTATTGTTGTTATTCAGAATGCTTCCCACTACAACAAGAGCTACCTTTTTAATAGTCCAGCATGGAACAAAGTATGGAAGATGGACTGGTAGCTGGAGAGGTGCCGGTTCACCTCCTGGGTATTGCCGAGGTGCCCTTGAGCAAGGCACTGAACCCCCCCCCCCCCCCCCCCATCTGCTTGCAGGGCGCTGCTCTGGCTGGCTGCCCATCACTCCACCATCTCTCTCCACATTTGCATGTGAACCATGTGTACATAAACGTGTGTGTATTTCGGGTTAAATGCATGTCAAACAGGTGTTGTTTAGCTCAGTTGGTAGAGCATCCGCCCCATGTCCAAAGGCTCAGTCCTTGCTGCAGAAGCCCAGGGTTTGAATCTGACCTGTGGCTCTCTGCTGCATGTCATTCTACATCTCTCTCTCCACATCCCTTCAGCTGTCTCTGTCAAATACAACTTGCAAAGGCAAAAAAAATAAATGCATGTCAAACTCAGTGAAAAAAGAATTTCCCCTCGAGGGATTAATAAAAGTATCTCTTCTTCTTCTTCTTCCGCCTGACCTGCAGAGGGCGAAACACGCCGACAGTGAGTGGACGCTGGCAGAAATACAGGTGATGAAGAAGCAGCTCGCCTGCTGCTTCAGGAAGTGTTGGTTGAGTCCACAGCTGTGTGTGTGTGTGTGTGTGTGTGTTCAGTCAGCAGTCCAACGTCTCTCCGGTAAGTCCTCATCACATGTCAGCACGTGTTTAACCAGAGTGTCCGGAGGGAGAAGACAGTGTTCCGTTAGCCTCAGCTAGCCTGGCGCTCATGTTTGATGCAGTGTGTGTGTGTGTGTGTGTGTGTGTGTGTGTGTGTGTGTGTGTGTGTGTGTGTGTGTGTGTGTGTGTCTCAGCTTCACCTGTTCACGTGTTTTCATCATCAAACTATCTGCAGCGTTTAAACACTGTGAGCCCAGCGGGTCGTGACGTCAGCTCTCAACTGCTTCATGTACGTTAGTGTTAGCTAGCAGAGTGAGTGAGTGAGTGTGAGAGAGACAGACAGAGAGAGAGACAGACAGAGAGAGAGACAGAGATGAGAGAGAGAGACAGAGAGACAGACAGAGAGAGACAGAGAGAGAGACAGAGAAGAGAGAGAGACAGACAGAGACAGAGACAGAGAGAGAGAGACAGACAGAGAGAGACAGAGAAGAGAGAGACAGAGAAGAGAGAGAGACAGAGAAGACAGAGAGAGAGAGAGAGACAGAGAAGAGAGAGAGAGACAGAGAAGAGAGAGAGACAGACAGACAGAGAGAGAGGGAGAGACAGACAGAGAGACAGACAGACAGAGAGCTCTGAACTAAAGTTCCAGTAGTTGAGTACAGATGTGACCCGGTCCAGTGTCAGTGTGATCTCATTGACTCGTTGTCTTCACGTTCCTCTGTGTCCACACGGCACGGTCCAGCGCATGAGCTGTTTAGCTGTAGTTTTAGATAAAGTTGTATCTGTGTGACACAGGGCTCATTGCTGCAGGTTACAGTCACTGCACTGTTCTTAAAGTCCTGTGAGGGTTCCTCATTTCACGGAACCGCGTGCGTGCTGTGCGTGTCTCCTTCCTCTGTCCACGCAGACCACGCTGAAGCTGGCTTCAGATTCGACACTTAAGGGGAAAGTTAAGGCGAAATGAACTTATTGGGGTCTAGCAGCGTAGCCTGCGAAGGCACCTATTGCGTTAGTAGCTTTTCTTCTTCAGCCCTAGAATGCCATGGTGAAAAGTTTTGAAACTTGGCACACGTATTCAGGACAGTCCCATGGTCAACCTCAAGAATGGGCATGCCTGTACATGGAACTCTCTAGGGGGCAGGCTTGCCTGCTATGCTGCCAGGCCCCCCATCACTGCTTCAGCTATATTTGTTCAGTGCGACTGTTTGTATTGTATCTGTGAAACTTTGATTTTATTTGTGAACATGCTAAAGGGGAGATTCCACCGTTTTTGTTTTATACCAAGACCTTATTAGACCAGGTCCAGATGAAAAACCACTGTGCCTAGACCTTTCAAATCTGGTCTCGATTCATGTAGAGACCCTGAAGATTCATAAAAACACAGTCTCAGAAACAGCCTGTCAGTGGACAAACAGTCGCACTGCACATTAAGTTAATTTCTCTTTTAGGCCGTATCGGAAGCCAACTTCAGCGTTGTATTAACTTCAGCATTGTTCCACGTAGGCATGTGTGTCAACCTTTGAGTTCCTGTGTTTACATTCAGGGCAGGCCGCTGTGCAAAGCCTGGGCTGATGCTGAATGACACATGTGCTCCAACTGTCAGAACATTCAGAATGAGACTGAGTCTGATCACTGTCACATTCTGATATTTCTACAGTGACTGAACCTCTGCTGCTTATAGTCACATTCTGCTGCTGGGCTGTAAGGTTAACTATAACACGCTGCAGTTTAAATTGCACTGGAGCAGGAAAGAGGTGTGTGTGTGTGTGTGTGTGTGTGTGTGTGTGTGTGTGTGTGTATCTTTCATGCTCCAGTGCAATTTATTATTTTTATAACTGCAGCGTGTTTGTTATAGTTAACCTTAAGCCCGCAGCAGAAATGTGACTATAAGCAGAAGAGGTTCAGTCACTGTAGAAATATCAGAATGTGACAGTGATCAGACTCAGTCTCCTTCTGAATGTTCTGACAGTTGGAGCACTGTGTCATTCAGCATCAGCCCAGGCTTTGCACAGCGGCCTGCCCTGAATGTAAACACAGGAACCAAAGGTTGACACACCATGCCTACGTGGAACAATGCTGAAGTTAATACAACGCTGAAGTTGGCTTCCGAACGGCCTAAAAGAGAAATTAACTTAGTGCAGTGGACTGTTTGTCCACTGACAGGCTGTTTCTGAGACTGTGTTTTATGAATCTTCAGGGTCTCTACATGAATCGAGACCAGATTTGAAAGGTCTAGGCACAGTGGTTTTTCATCTCTGGACTGGTCTAATAAGGTCTTGGTATAAAACAAAAACGGTGGAATCTCCCCTTTAGCATGTTACAAATAAAATCAAAGTTTCACAGATACATACAAACAGTCGCACTGACAAATATAGCTGAAGCAGTGATGGGGGGCCTGGCAGCATAGCAGGCAAGCCTGCCCCCTAGAGAGTTCCATGTCAGGCATGCCCATTTGAGGTTGACCATGGGACTGTCCTGAATACGTGTGCCAAGTTTCAAAACTTTTCACCATGGCATTCTAGGGCTGAAGAAGAAAAGCTAACGCAATAGTGCCTTCGCAGGCTACGCTGCTAGACCCCAATAAGTTCATTTCGCCTTAACTTTCCCCTTAAGTGTCGAATCGACCAGCTTCAGCGTGGTCTGCGTGGACAGAGGAAGGAGAACGCACAGCACGCACACGGTTCCGTGAATGAGGAACCCACAGGACTTTAAGAACAGTGCAGTGCTGTAACTGCAGCAATGAGCTTGTACACACAGATCAACTTATCTAAAACTACAGCTAAACAGCTCATGCGCTGGACGGCGTGCCGTGGACACAGAGGAACGTGAAGACAACGAGCAATGGATCACACTGACACTGGACCGGGTCACATTGTACTCACTACTGGAACTTTAGTTCAGAGCTCTCTGTCTGTCTCTGTCTCTCTCTCTGTCTGTCTCTTCTGTTCTCTCTCTGTCTGTCTGTCTCTCTCTCTGTCTGTCTTCTCTCTGTCTCTGTCCTCTCTCTCTCTCTCTGTCTCTCTCTGTCTGTCTCTCTCTCTCTCTGTCTCTCTCTGTCTTGTCTCTCTCTCTCTCTCTGTCTCTCTCTGTCTGCTCTCTCTCTCTCTGTCTCTCTCTCTGTCTCTCTCTTCCTGTCTGTCTCTCTCTCTCTTTCTGTCTTCTCTCTCTCTCTCTGTCTCTCTCTCTCTGTCGTCTCTCTCCTCTGTCCTCTTCTTGTCGTCTCTCTTCTCTCTCTTCTCTGTCTCTCTCGTCTGTCTCTCTCTCTCTTCTCTCTCTGTCTCTCTCTTCTCTGTCTGTCTCTCTCTCCTTCTGTCTGTCTCTCTCTCTCTGTCTGTCCTCTCCTCTCTCTGTCTCTCTCTTTCTGTCTGTCTCTCTCTCTCTTTCTCTCTTCTGTCTCTGTCGTCTCGTCTCGTCTGTCTGTCTCTCTCTCTGTCTCGCTCTGTCTGTCTCTCTCTGCTCTCTGTCTGTCTCTCTCTCTCTTCTCTTCGCTCTGCTTCTTCTCTGTCGTCTGTCTCTCTCTGTCTCTGTCTCTCTCTCTCTCTCTCTCTCTCTCTTCTGTCTCTCTCCTCTGTCTGTCGTCTCTTCCTGTCTCTCTCTCTCTCTTGTCTGTCTCTCTCTGTCTGTCTGTCTCTCTCTCCTCTCTTCCACGTCTGTCTCTCTCTCTCTTCTCTCTGCTTCTCCTGTCCTGTTCTTCTCTCTCTTTGTGTTCTCTCTTCTCTGTCTGTGTCTCTCTCGTCTCTCTTCTCTCTGTCTCTTCTCTCTCTGTCTGTTCTCTCTCCTCTGTCTCCTCCTCTGTTCGTCTCTCTCTTCTTCTTCTGTCTGTTCTCTTCTGTCGTCTCTCTTGTCTTCTGTTCTCCTCTCTCTGTCTCGTCTGTCTGTCTCTCTCTCTGTCTGTCTGTCTCTCTCTCTTTCTCTGTCTGTCTCTCTTCTTCGTCTGTCTGTCTCTCTTCTCTCTCTCTCTGTCTTTCTCTTCTCTTCTTGTCTCTCTCTTCTCTGTCTCTCTCTCTTCTCTCTCTCTGTCTGTCTTCTCTACTTTCCTCTGCTCTCTCTCTTATTCTCTTCTGTCTGTCTCTCTGTCTGTCTTTCTCTTCTCTCTCTCTGTCTGTTGTCTCTCTCTTCTCTGTTCTCTCTCTCTCTCTATCTCTGTTGTTGTCTCTCTATCTCTACTCGTCTGTCTCTCTCTTCTTCTGTCCCTCTCTGTCTGTTCTTCTTCTCTGTCTCCTTTCTCATCTCTGTCTCTCTCTTCTGTCTTCTGTCTCTTCTCTGTGTCTCTCTCATTCTTTTGTCTCTCTGTCTTCTCTCTATTCTCTTGTCTCTCTTGTCTGTCTCTCTCTGTCTGTTTCTTCTCTCTGTCTGTTCTCTCTCTCGTCTTGTCTGTCTCTCTCTCTTCTTCCTGTCTCTCTCTCTTCTGTCTCTCTGTCTCTCTGTCTCTCTCTTCTCTCTTTCTCTTTCTCTCTCTGTCTGTTCTCTCTCTCTTCTCTCGTCTCTCTCTCTCTGTCTCTCTCTCTCTCTCTCTCTCTGTTCTCTTCTCTCTTGTCTGTCTGTCTGTCTCTGTCTGTCTCTCTCACACTCACTCTGCTAGCTAACACTAACGTACATGAAGCAGTTGAGGCTGACGTCACGACCCGTGGGCTCACAGTGTTTAAACGCTGCGCTAGTGATGTGAAAACACGTGAAACAGTAGAAGTGTCCTGGACTGAGACACACCACACACACACACACACACACACCACACACACACACACACACACACACACACACACACACTGCATCAAACACGAGCGCCAGGCTAGCTGAGGCTAACGGAACACTGTCTTCTCCCTCCGGACATCTGGTTAAACACGTGCTGCATGGTGATGAGGGACTTACCGGAGAGACGTTTGACTGCTGACTGAAACACAACACACCACACACACACACACAGCGTGGACTCAACACACATTCCTGAGCAGCAGGCGAGCTGCTTCTTCATCACCTGATTCTGCCAGGCCACTCACTGTCGGCGTGTTTCGCCCTCTGCAGGTCAGGGGGAAGAAGAAGAAGAAGAAGAGATACTTTATTAATCCCTCGAGGGGTCTTTTTCACTGGTTTGACAGCATTTATTTTTTTTGCCTTTGCAAGTTGATTTGACAGAGACAGCTGAAGGTGTGAGAGGAGAGAGATGTAGAATGACATGCAGCAGAGAGCCACAGGTCAGATTCAAACCCTGGGCTTTGCAGCAAGGACTGAGCCTTTGGACATGGGCGAGCTCTACCAACTGAGCTAAACAAACACCTGTTTGACATGCATTTAACCCGAAATACACACACGTTTATTTACACATGGTTCACATGCAAATGTGGAGAGAGATGGTGGGTGTGGGCAGCCAGCCAGAGCAGCGCCCGCAAGCAGATGGGGTGGGGGGGGGGGGGTTCAGTGCTTGCTCAAGGGCACCTCGCAATGCCCAGGAGGTGAACCGGCACCCAGCTACCAGTCCATCTTCCCTACTTTGTTCCATGTGGACATTAAAAAGGTAGCTCTTGTTTGTGTGGGAAGCATTCTGTTTAAGAATAACAACATAAAATACATAATAATATAATAATGGTGATAGGTGAATAGGAAACACACTAACATACAGAGTTACTGAGACCCTCAAGTCAAGAAGAAAAACCTTTCTATGTCTATGGATCATATAATAAAACTGTTTTTTTTTTTTGTTTTTTGTCTATGCTTTATTTCCCAGATTTAATATTAATCAAGAACCACTTGGTCACACATCTTGAAATGTTGTTGTGTTCAGATCGTTAAATACTGTAATTAGAAGTATACATCATTGTTATCGTTTTGTTATTTAAGGCAAGTTATATCAAAATGTGTATTTTTGTGATTTGGTGTTTCAGAGTGTAATCCACTGTGGTAATATGTTCAGCTGTACTCGAGTTTTTTCTGATTACATTATTTGATCAAAAACTGGACAACTTGCTAACAGCCAATCAATAGCCAGCGTCACAACAGACAGACCAGCAGCAGCTTAATATACTGACTAGTCCAACAGCAGTCAGCCCAGCTCGCCGTCTGTCTTTCAGCCTTTTATTTCACAAAACCATTTTGTGATTATTTGTACTGTGACAAACATTAATATATCCATTCTCTTGAGCTCACAGTCTGAGCCTGGCTAACAAACTGAGCTAACATTAGTTAACAGCATGATTTATGACACATTTCAAAGGCTTTTTCTGCTACAATGTTTGTTTCTTAAATCACAGTTTAGTGTAACAGAACTATTTCATCCAGTAATTAAACTTTACTTTGTGATGATGCTTCCTGCACTCATAAAATAAAACTAAAGATCTATCGCCATGCTGGAATCCATGTGAAAATGCAC
>NC_040031.1:21493812-21512750 GCF_000972845.2 Larimichthys crocea | reverse complement strand
ACAGTGTGTGTGTGTGTGTATGTGTGTGTGTGTGTGTGTGTGTGTGTGTGTGTGTGTGTGTGTGTGTGTGTGTGTGTGTGTGTGTGTGCGCTATAATCCTGCCATTCTATTTCCTTTCTTTGTTTCTTTCTTTCCTTCATTAGAGTCACACACTTGATCGGCATAGTGGCTTTGTGTTTTTGTCTTTTGTTCATTTTCATCACTTCATAATCAGGCCGAGCTAAAAGTGTGAGGTAAGTCAGTGGTTTGGGGAGGCTACCACCTTAAATCATTGAATGGTGAAGCCTGTGCTAGTGTTTTCTATGTGTGTTTTACATCATTAAAGTTGTTGGTTAGAAACCTTTGTGTTCCGTAGATGATGTATGACTTGTAGTATATAAGCTAATATTTCCAAAAGACATTTTTACGCAGATAAAGAAAATATTCAAATTATTTGTATGCAAGAGACGTGGTGGATTATGATCAATTTAACAGCAGATAACTTGGATATTAAAAACCTTTGTGAAAGTTGTTTTCAGGGCTGGACTGATGAATGCAAATCAGACTCGAACACCAGTCATCCCTCCGTCTATTCAAAGCAGCTGTGCCAGGCAGCTATCAACATGCTGCACACAGAGACCGGGGGTACGGTCGAATAGTTAAAAAAAATTAGCTCCTAAGTCCTTTCCTAACCTCTTTTCCTTGACCTCGATGGAAAACGTCACAAGGTCAAGGAAAGATGTGAAGGAGAATTCCTAAGGTGTTAGGAGAAGACAGTCAGACTGCTCTTACACTAGACTACATCATCATGCGACAGTGAATGTTATTGACATGACCTGTAGTAAAACTACAAAGTCCAGATGATGGACTACAAAACGCTCATCTGAGATACTTCTTCCTGTGAACTCTTATCGTGTTGCTTCATGCAGGAAATATAAACATGGACAACCTGGTGAAAAACGTGACTTCATTATCAACGTCAGAGTTCAAATAATAAATGAATGTTGTCCACCGGTCACAGAAGTCAAATGAACTGTCACAGTGAGAATGGTCGCTCACCCTCCTGCCCACTCATATAGAAACATATTAGCAAGTTATGCAAAGATATGTGATTAATAATCAGCGGTAACTTCATGATGATCTTCAGGACTCTGCATGTCACAGTTACAAGCAGTTTTTACTGTGTGTGTGAACGCAGCTCCACAGTCAACAACAGAACACACTTGATGATCAAAGTCTTTACATCACGTCAACACGTATGTTCATATTCACACGCTCTCTGCTGCAGGCTGCATCACACTGTTTAAATACATGAATGTTTTCTTTTTTATGTCTGGTTGTGAATGAACGTGTGCTGACTTTTTTTGTCGCAAGGAATTGTGGGAAGGCATTACCTCCTTTCCTTTGGTAAAAGAGGGTCTGGTGTATCCTATGCAAGGGAGATAGGGAAAGGAACTTAAATGCTTCCTTTATTAACAGTTAGAGAATTCAAACAGCTCTACTTCCAGGTCATTTCACTCAGTGAGGAACCTTCCTGAGAAAAACTGACTATTCGACCGCACCCCTAGTCTATCTGCAGCGGTGGTAACTCACTAGAGGGCACAAACACACCACCTTAGCAGTTAGAGGAAACTTTAAGTCAGTGCTTACTGTTCTCCAAACAGACTGGAGGATTAACTGCCTGTTGCTGCTTCTACAGGTTGAGCACATTGACAGAACACCAGGTGGCAAATTAAATGTATTGTTAAGCTGTAACCGGAACCTCCTGGATTCCCCTGTGGTGGATAAAACATAATCAAGTGTTGACGACGTTGGTGCCATATAGGCTGCTGCCCACTCTGTGCTTCTTCATGGTTCACTTGGACCTTACTTGAACCTGAAGAAAAATCCCATTCCTGACACGTTTCTTCAAAATCATCCGCATGTGGAAAAGGTTTCAGACACTTGCTGTGTTCTGACACTAGATGGTAGCCATTCCTTACATTTGGCTTGACTCCATGTATTGTCTGCCTGAAGCATTGTTTACATCTTCTAGTAAAAAGCTGAATGCGGTTTGTTTGTGGCAGTTTGTAATCATGTGGGATTGTAGCTGTTGTTATGAGAACGTAGATGAACTTCTTTCAGATCTATAAATATGTAACTTCAGAACAGATAATCCAGAGGATTTCTGCAAAAACCAGTATGATTAGTTTGTCCTAAATAAACAGTGTTATGATTTCTAATTGGAGAAACAGGCTGCCCTTCAGCTATTTAAAATGAACTGCAAAACATCAGCACTACAAAGCAGCTGTTTCTTTTGCAGTGCTTGTAAAAAGTATTACACTATCCTACAGTCATACTGCTGCCGACCTTTGTACACTACAAATACTCACCAGAGCACCAAATGAACTCCACTATCTTTATCTTTTAATATGAACTAGTGTGATTAAGATTAAGAGATCCACAGAGCAAGAAAGCCAGAAAGAAAGAACTTCTGATGATATAACTGAAGACAGAACAGTAAAGGTGACTCCATGTCGGTTAGATGAATCTACCACGAGCAGGTTTCACATCTCTGCGAGTCAATTTTCAAAACATTCTAAAAACATGAGCTGTCTGGACGTTTCTCTTCATGTCTCAACTGCTGCTGACACATGCTTGTGTTGGTGTTTGTCTTGTGTAGGTCCAGAAAGTGGATGTTGCCGTCACTTCCTCCTGGGCTCCATCCTCCCATTTCAACTGAGCCTCAGCTACTTGTGTGTGTGTGTGTGTGTGTGTGTGTGTGTGTGTGTGTGAATTCACTCTAGGCCTATGTGAGTTTGTTGCTTTAAGGTAGACTGTGTGTGCCTGCGTGTGCGCGCGTCACCACCACCCCTCCCCCCTGGCCCAACATGTCCCTATATCCCTTGAAGCTCCAGCTCCGTCCATTGATGTGTCTTCACCTCTGCCTGCTGCTGCTCATCACAGCACAAAGTGAACAGGGCCCACTTCCAAGTCCCAGTGCCGACTCCTCAACCCAGCTCAAGCCACAAGGTAACTGCTTCCCTCCATGTGAGTATGAGCCGAGATTCATTCCTGGAGGAGAATATAGCTGTACTGGAGTATTTGTACTGATTACATTACTTCTGATCAAAAACTATCAAGTCGACAACTTTGCTAACAGCCAAACATCCACCAGGTCACCAACAGCAGACACAGCAGCAGCTAATATTACTGACTAGTCCAACAGCAGTCAGCCCAAGAAACGCCCGTCTATGTCATCTTCTGTCTTTTCTCTCTGTCATTGGCTGATGAGCCTGCTTACATTGCCTGTTGCTCCTCTTCCCAGTGGTCCAAAAAGTCAATGGTACAAACACTTACACTCCCCCGGGCTGGGCCTAACAAACTGAGCTAACATTAGCTAACAGCAGCTAACAAACTGAGCTAACATTGGCTAACAGCAGCTACAGTTGGCAGCAGTTTACTTCACTGTCCATCAGGAAAATCTGTAAATCACAAAGAGTTGAGGTGGAGCAGCCGGAGGACATCAGAGGGGAAACCAGAAAACATTTCCTCCATAAAATATGATCCAGTTTCACCAAAATCAGTCAAATAGTTGGTGGTGTGTGACTTAGTGCCGTTACAGAGAACAGACGTACAAATGACACCATTCACCTGATTGAAGTCAGTGTAGCATCAACAGGGTTTAACAGACATTAAGTTATGAGAGAAAATTTGCATATTGAAGAGTTTTGACTTACAGTTCAGCCCAGGACTTCATCCTTTGACATACCCACCACAACACTACACAAGTGTATCACACTCCCACTCCCCCACAGTAACTATGATATGAGTGATGGTGTTGTTTTCATCACTGAACATGAGATTGTTCTGTGTGGTAGCCGTGTTTACAGTTTCATTCACTGAAATTCACTTTCTGTGTACTAAGACATTCTCATGTATCCGTGTGCATGGAGCCTGTCCTGCATGTCTTGTGCATTTCATGTTGATTTCAGAGGTCACTCTGAGGCAGACAAGTAGCTTACAAAGATGTTTTTGCCAAAAAATGTTATCGAGCATTGTTTTGGCAGGACTTGGTGTTTAGAACAAGCTGAGCAATTGGATGAAAAGTGCATTACGTTCGAGTGGTTTGAGAAGTTACGGTTTGTGGATCTTTTGATCTGCAGTAAACACTGGACCAGCACACCAAACACCAATGGAATGTACTGTATTGTTTATTACATGAAATCAAGCTGACCACAGCTGTTTTACACTTAATGACATGTCTGAAATCCTTTGGTCAAAATTCCTCATGTATCAAGCACAGCAGCCCTCTCTGTACCCTGTCTGTAGCTCTGTGTTCAGGCGGTCGGTTTCTCATTCCGCCTCCCTCTTCCGCCCTGCGTACGGACAGCGCGTACGGGAGTGGCGTCACGTTGTCAGGGAGAGATGTGGCTGCTGGGGAAAATGTCGCTTTGTAAAGGGATATATTTAAACTAGAGTCAGACTCTGAGCACGAAGAGGCAACACAACAAGTCCAGGCAGCGAGGAGAGAGGATATTTCTGAATGGTAAGTTTATGTAATGTGTTTTTATTTGTTTGAACTCTAGCTAACTAGCTAGCGCTAGGCTAATGGGGCTCCCCTGTAGTGTGTTTATGTACTGGCTATTGGAAAGCTACGTAGATAAATGTAATTAATTACAAGTACCGTACGTAACATTACTTCGCTGTTCCCCTCACACCAGTAACATACAAGCTCAGCCAGTATGTTTTCTCCACAACCGTACAGGTGGGAAATAATTTTTTTTTACTTATTAGTAAGTCATTCTTTTGTCTGAACTCTATTAGCCACGTTACTTCATTACAGACATTTGGCAGAGCAGACTATGGGCCTTTATGTCTAAGGGGAATAGAGCAGTAAGTTATTTTATGCATATTAGTAGTCAAATACAAATGAGGTGACTGGAGCTAGCCTCGCCAGAGCAGGCACTGTCAGTCTGTCTGAAACATCATAACGTGTATGTTTACCAGATATTGAGGCATAGATAATATGTACTTATTGACATGAACAACTTGAATAAATTGTTGCATTCTGTAACCTGTGGACTTAATAATTAACCGTTTCCTGTGTACTAGGTTACAAGAAGACTACAGCAGGTTCCAGCCCACCAATATGCATGGTTGACCACCAGCCTGCCTTGAACCTGTGTGTAATCTATCTACAGAGCAGACTATGGACTCTACGTCTGAGGGGAATAAAGCAGTAAGTTATTTTATGCATAGAGTAGTCTGTTAGTATTGTAATATAAATGAGTAAGGATTAAAGTACAACGAAATACTGTCCCCTCTATCTTACATTGCTTACTGTTAATCTGTCATGTTTGTTACTTGTTATCATGTTACATATCAAACACTGAAAGCACACAAAACAGTTCATATAGACTAAGATATAAACTTATTCAATATACTACCTAGAACAGCAGTCTGAAAAAGTTTTGCTCAGCATTTAGGTTTCACAGAATTTCAGAAGAAAAGATGAAAACATGTTATAAAAGCATGTCAGTGTGTAGTTTAGACTAACCATTATGTACCATTTGTTTTAGCTGTTACAGATACTAGGCCTACAGGAGCTCTGTGAGGGGGATTTCTCGGCTGGAGAATCAGGGTGGTGCTGCTCAGCTGTGTGGTGCAATGCATATGGGGTCCCCAGACAGTCAACTCTCAGACTCAGACTGGTCCTTGATTGAACCTCGACACGCAGCCGGCTACAACCTCTTGCTTCCCTGGTCTTGCAAACTGGCCTGCGAGATCCCTACATCTCTCATTGGGAGCAACATCCAACATAACCTATAAGACAATGTAGGAGAGAAAAAAAATTATATGGTTTGTGAAATGATTTATTATTACCATCTTTTCATTTTTCACTTGTATAATAGATGTTGGCACATTCTTTGACATATTGACATTTTTAATAAAAGGTTGTAAAACTTTACCGACGGTTGGTTCTACTTTCAATGTCTTAGCTGTTGCTATTGGGAAGTTCAATCTGAATAGCAGCTCACCAGCTGATGTTGAAGTGGAGGGCTGCCAGCTAAAGTCTTGGGAAGAAAAACAATAATAGAAATATGTTTCAGAGCACAAATATAAATATACATTGTACTCATTCACTTAGTAACAGAATCACCTTTATTTGCCAGGTGTGTGTACACACACACACAAACTATCCATACATATACAGTAGGGATGCAAATTATAAATTAATTCATTAGTCGTTAGTTAATTGACCTTATCGATCGATTAACGATGAACTGATAAGCAGCTTTTTTTCTGAGAACATACGTTTTCTCACGGTGTCTTTAACATAAAGCAAAATATTGCTTATATGCTGAATGAAAATGCATGTTATATTCCTCAACTAATGTTTTATTGGGGATATGGTACAGATATGGCATTTAACCAAAATAAATTCTGCACAGAAAATTGAAATACATAAAAAAAATAATTGTGCACTGGCTCACCTGTTGCATGTGAAACATTAAGCAACATAAAATATTTTTTAAAGCTATACAATATGGGCTTAGCCTACACAATATTAAGCCTACATATCATTATCTGGTAAAGTACTTAGATGAAAAACTTGAAACATTAGCAGCACCACTTATAATCTCCCTTGTTCTGAGAAAGGTCACAGTAAGATTACTAGCCCTGGAAACTTACAGTAACATGTAGTACTGAACACAGCTTCAATCATCCCTGAGGAAGGTGACAGTAAAATTAGAGGGCCTCTATTAAACAATTTCCCGCAGAAATGTTGAGAGTGACGAGTGAGCTGAGCATGTTTATTTACACACAGGAGCATTAAGCAGTTAGCATTAGCATGTTAGCAATCAGCATGTATTTAATTCTTAGTGGCTAATGTTAATTGCTAGCACGTCAGCACGGCTGCAGGTTTTGAAGGTGGTATCTTAGTGAACTCGTAGAGCTGCTGAACTTAAACGTAGCACCGCAGAGTTTACACTGAGCGACAGACTCCGGGTCTGTCGCCGCGTTACGTTCAGGTACGTTCGGTGTGTCCTAGATTAAGCAATGGTGCCCTCAACTGGCGACACCATGACACTTCACTGAAAAAACTTCTGTGGAAAATGGCCCTAGATTCAGTTAACCCGATTAATTTAATTTAATCGATTAAATTCTTTTCGACAATTAACCGATTAATCGATCAACTGTTTGCATCCCTAATATACAGTACATACATTGAGAGCAACATGTAAACATATTCCTTGTGTGTACACGCACCTGGCCAATAAAGTGATTATGAAAGTTAGTACTTGCTAAATCTTTCAGTCCAGAAGCCTGCATGAACAGGCAGCCTGACATGTCACTAAAACCGGACAATATCCAGGTGGAGCTCATGGGCTGAAGAGAGCTGTCCTTATTGTATTGTAGCTTTATTTACTTTATGTACCCAGCTTCCTAAGACTGGATCTCGCTTCAGACTGTGCTGTAAAATAGCAAGGGTGTACTGCCCTCACAGTGCGTATGCTTGTGCACAGCTAGACAGTTAACGAATAGAAGTCCTTCAATAAACCACAAGGCTGGACTTTTCTGATACTTTAATCAAGTCCTCTTTGTGTTATTTTTCCTCCATAAAACTGAAACTTATTACAGATAGAAACACAACTGTTATACATTGCTTTGCTTGTAAAGTGTTTAAGTACATTTAAATTAGCATTTATAATCAATAGAAAATGAAAAGTTAGCATCTCCTGAAAGCTATCAGAGTACATTTTTGGCAAACATACGAAATGAAGTCTCCATCACACATCCTCACAAGAATTCACAAGTATTTCACAACTGTCTACATATACAGTAATACTTACAGATAATTATTTTCCAAGGCAAAAGCATCAAACACTTAAACAATGCATATGCAGTGGAAAAACACAACACAGCACAACATGGCTGGAAATTAGCGCTCACACTAACACGGTTTCTCTAAACCAGAGAATAGAGCTCTCACTCTGACACGGTTTCGCTAAACCAAAGAATAGAGCTCTCACTCTGACACGGTTTCTTTAAACCAGAGAATAGAGCTCTCACTCTGACACGGTTTCTTTAAACCAGAAAATAGAGCTCTCACTCTAACACAGTTTCTTTAAACCAGAGAATAGAGCTGTCACTCTGACACGGTTTCTCTAAACCAAAGAATAGAGCTCTCACTCTGACACGGTTTCTCACAACCAAGAAACAGACTTTTTTAGACTTTTTAACCTGTCCAATTATTAACTTATTTAACTTAACATTTTTAACATTTTAAGGCAGCACAGAGGGGTCTCTCTTTCTCTCAAACCGAGGGAGACACAGACAATAAAAGAGAGGGGGTGCCGTTCACAGAAAGATGAATGAGAGAAAATCGCTAATGACAGCTACATTCAACACACAGCTGCATGTTTATCTCTGTAAACTGAGCAGGAACAAAAAGAGTCCGTCTGACAGACACACACCCAACTAAAAAACTACTGGCGTTATGTTATCGTGTATCACAGGCAAGTACAGCTGATATTAGACAGTAAATAGCAAAGAGCATGCCTAGGTCTGAGCCTCGCCACATGGACAGCCATTCTTCTCTGTGAAGCATAAAGTCTTGGAGCTTCACCTGAGCTTTGCGCTGTAGGGTGTGGCGGGTGGAGACTAGGGATGGGAATTGATAAGATTTTTATGATTCCGATTCCATTATCGATTCTGCTTAACGATTCGATTCTTTATCGATTCTCATTTGGAGAAAAAAGGAGAACAAACAGTTTAAACAGCATCATCTAGAGGAGGTAGTGAACTGGAGCGAGTACTAGTACAGCTGCCAGCCTCTCTCGTCATGGTCAGATTCTAAATGTAATGCAGAAGGCATTTGTTTAATGTGAACTGTTATAGCATGTTTTACAAAGCAGCACATCGCGCTAACATGGTAGGCAGTGTGTTATTTACCTTCTGTAGTAACCGCAGAGGTGGTCATAGCCTGGCTGCTGCTAGACTGAGATTCATCTCCAGTCCTAAGCGTGTCAAAAACACGACATTCATTTAAAAATATTGCATGTTGTCTGCGCAAATGTTTCTGCATGTTCGTCGTGTTCCCTCCCGACGCTGTTATCTCCACTTTGCAATGATTGCAAGTCGCCCTGTTGCCATCTGTTTTGATAAAATGCAGCTGAACTTTGGAGCGTTTGAACCGAGTGGATGACATTGTTTACTACTGATTGCACTGCACGTGCGAAACTTGCGTGAGTTACGTGGTGTAATTTGTCGTGCTTGCTGGAATCGAGCGTGTCTAACTTCTTGCGGAAGTTATGCGACGTAATTTGTGCTTTCTGGAATCGATAAGAGAATCGTTAGATAAACTGCCAAACGATTCCATGGAATTGAAACACATGGGACCGGTTCTCAACAAGAACCGGTTCTCGATTCCCATCCCTAGTGGAGACTGGGTGTTGGCCTCCGCTGGAGGGCTCAGGAAGTGGGTCTGGTTACGTAGAGAGCGGAGTGGAATCTGACTGGCCTGCTCAGAGACAAGCAGCAAGCGAGGGGTGCGGCTGCAGCAGCTCACGCAAAATGGACGGGGTTGTTGTTTTTAACATTCGGGGGGGTTGTACGCACCCTGAAATAAAAAATATTAGTGTAGAAGAGCTGGAAAGTGATTTTTCATAATATGTCCCCTTTAAGTGTTTCTCTTTCAGATTTTTGGTGAAGTATCACTCAGAAGAGTTGAGGTGAGATAAACTCACTCTCTTTCTGAGAGGTTTAAAAATCAAGAGAGCAGAGATACATTTCACACAATGAGTCAGTCTTTGAGAGGATACCTGGGGCCTCATGTACAAATACTTGCGTGGATTTCCTACTAAAACTTGGCGTACGCCAGAACCCGGAAACTGTCGTACGCACAAAAATATTCAGATGTATCAAAGTGTGCGTTCGCATGGATCCAAGCACGTTTCTTTTGTACATGCCAATCAACGTGGAATTGAGCGCACGTGCACTCCTCCCTGTCCACGCCCCCATTTACATATGCAAATCTATTTAAATAGGCCCTGGACCTGAGATTCACCTCTTTGTCCGATCAGATAACGCGATGAACAAAGAAAGAAAAATTTCACAGAGTCTAGCTAAAGATTCTAGTGAATGAAGTGGAGATTCGGTTTGGTTCCTGTCAACAGGGATAAATATGACCAAAAAAAAGACGTGAGTGGCAGCGTCTGTGTGAGGCTGTAAATGCCGTGGGATGCGAGCAGCGCACACACAGGTGTGGACAGGTGTGGCGCGCGGCTGACATTTTACGCCCGCTTTACTGACAGATACTGACACAGGGAGACAATCAGGGCTTGTTAGAAAGCTCTGCAGCTCTAATTTCACCACAGAAAATAAAGAAAACCAAAAACATGATATTTGAATGCGCACATGCCCAAAATGCACGGCACACTGGCACGGCTTCTGGGTAAGTAAAGAGTTTATCGTTTAATTGTTTCTATGTAATCCAGCGTTACATACGGGACAATTAAACGAATAGAAGCCACCCATCGCGCACCGTGCCAGTCTCCAGCCGTTTCTCAGCAATGCTGTTAGTCATAATGAATGAGCGGCGTTGAACAGGCCACCTCCACGATGTTAGTTAGCTGCATTCGCGCATCACATATGATTTGAACTGATGGAATGAAAATGTTTCCTACTAACATAAAAAAAATCATCCTGTGATGGCGCTTTATAGCAATGTGTGTGCAGTCAATAGCTCCGATTACATTAGGGAAACCGGCTCTCGCGGCAAACGTGGCTTTAATGTCGGCCTGTTCAACAGCACTGTATGGGGAATCTATGTACCAGGAAGACATTCGGATGATTCCGTCCCACACAGCTGGCATGGCTCGGCTCAGGGTTGACTGGCACACCCTGACCGATCGGCCAGGTCCCGCTGGAATGTCCCTGTTGCCGGGAACCCAGCGCAGTCAGGCAGCCGGCCCGCCGGCCCCGTTGCGCTCTCGGGCCGGCCGCAGCTCTGCAGTAACCCAGTAACACTGGCCTGGTAACCGAAATCGGCTTATGAGCCAATATCAGGTTTGCAAGTAAATCCTTGCGTTCCTTAAACGCTCACGGCGGTCCGTTGCAAGGTCCTCTAACAGCGCTAACGCTGTCTTTGTAATCATTTTTCTTAATCACATTGCGCATGCTTTTTATATCCACATATAATTGCAAACACTGGGTGTGTTAATAGTTCATAAGTGTGTCTCTGATGTGCACATCACTCTATGACTACTGTTTTCACATTATTAACAGTTTCCCAGCTTCACCCTAAGGGTCGCCAAAGGAACAATAGCTGTAGAAACGTGCGTACGACAGCTATGAAGTTGGCGTGGGGCACGCACATTTCTACGATTGTTTCACGTTTGATACATTTGAACGTGAGCGTGGAAAAGGACGTACGCCCCTTTTTTGTGCGTACGCATGCTTTGTACATGAGGCCCCTGGAGTTTCCTCAGTCGGCAACATGGCAATTCATAATCAGTCTGTAGCTCAGGTCACATAGGAGTTCATATTGATAACACACTCAGCTTGACGATTATGTTGACACTCAGCGTTTCTTAATACAACAAAGTATGCCCAAATTGAACAGTTGATTAAATTAAATCCAACAGGATGTCCCAAAAGAACCCCAATCAGGACTAATATTCTGTTTTGCTCTCCAGGTAAAAATGTTGAAAATCGAACAGTTGACCCAGTCGAGCCAGCAGCCCCTCTTTCTTCTACCAACCTGGCTACTCATGTTATATCCAACGGCAGTGGCACCATCATGTCCACAACAGCCAAGTACGAGACAACTACAATTAAAACCACAACAAAACCAATGTCTACTACAACTACAGCTACAACATCTCCAATAACTACAACAACATCGACGACATCTCCAACAACAGTGACTCCGACAACAGCGTCTCCAACGACAATGTCCCCAACAATAACATCTCCAACAACAACGACAACATCTCCTCCAACAACGACGACATCTTCAACAACGACGACGACGACATCTCCAACAACAACAGTGACTCCGACAACAGCGTCTCCAACGACAATGTCCCCAACAATAACATCTCCAACAACAACGACAACATCTCCTCCAACAACGACGACATCTTCAACAACGACGACGACGACATCTCCAACAACGACGACAACATCTCCAACAATAACGTCTCCGACGACATCTCCAACATCTAAGGCAGCAACACACCCTTCAACAACCGTAAAAGCAACAGTGAAACTTACAGAATCAAACACAACTGTTGCTATAACTACAACCACAGGTATGAAGAAGTCACCTCCGTCATCATCATCATCAGCTGCCACGCCACCTCCAAATGCCTCAAGTACTCACCAGGTACCCACCACACCTGCTACTATAACAGTTACCAGTAACACAACTGGCGGCACTCAAAATGAGCCGGTTGTTTCAGGAACGAGGGCTTCAGTGGTAGAAGTAGCAGGAGCAGCTCTGACCAGACAGCTGGTGGACACAGCGTCTCTGCTGGCCGTCTTGCTCTTCGGCCTGCTCTTCTTCTTAGTCACAGTGGCTGTGTTCGTCACACAAGCCTTCGAGAGCTACAGGAGAAAGGACTACACCCAGGTGGACTACCTGATCAACGGCATGTACACAGACTCTGGGGTGTGAGGGAGAAAAGGGAGAAGCACAACTCGAGGAGATTGTTTTTGCACTCTGAGTCAGAGACTTCAGAAGAGAAGGCTGTCACTCATCTGTTTCTATCCAATTAACACTTTCTTTCTGTCTTTCCTGCATCTTTCTTGATTGTCTGAATGTGAAGAGTTTGTCCCATTTCTGCCAAATGTTGAGCAACATAAATAGTGGTTACACTCCTACAACAGAATCACCTCTACGTTGGTTGCAGGTGGTTTTTATCATGAAAAACATGATTGGAAATGAATTCAGATTTGTTCTGACATTTAATAACAAATAGTGAACATCAATTTGGTCATTTTACATCTAATTTTGCCAAAATATTTCTTACATATCACCCATGTAACTCTCCTTACTGCAGTGATGTAAACATGTACTCCGGGGTGTTCAGGACACTCTGACATCACTGTTGCCCGTGGTTACAGGAAACCACAGCTCAAGCAGAAGTAGCCAGATGTTCACAGAGGTTGGAATATACACACACCTTTTTGTTTTACCTGTGCAGTCTTGGATTTTTAGGAAGAAAGAAATTATTCAAAAAACAAAATAAGATGCTATTTGTAATCCTTATACAACAGAAGTGTGCCATGATAAAAATGAGACATAACCAGCATAAAGAGCTGGACATGAAACTTAAATCTGAACTAAACAGCCATGTGGAAAAGTGTTTTCTCAGAAAGACTTTGGAATTTCACACAGGTTTCCTGCCAGCTCAGTACTGTGGAATCATCGCTCTGCACTACCACAGATGTGGCCTGCTGTGTTGAAGCCTGATGCTTGTGTGTTAGGGCCAGAGTATATACAGTGTGGTGTCTGGTTTAGCTGGTAGGCCAGAAAAAGAGATCCGTATGTCATCTCAGTCGAGACATCAAGTAGATATTCTTCAGTGTCAGTCAGTCTGTTAACGTCGGCTCCATGTTCTCTGCTCCATGTTCATCTGTTTGTTTGGACAGCAGCCACTCTGTTTGGTGACGGTGATCAGGTCAGACAGACATATTAAAACAAAATGTCTCATTCAGTTCACTCTGAGAATAAGATCCAACCAGGTGACATTAGTGACATTCAGGAACCTGATTTAATGTGAGGCAGAGCAGCCACAGATCTCGTACCAACGGCAGCTGTGCACACACTCCGTCTTGCATGGACTGTTTCACTGACTGTTTCTGGAGAATATGCTATATATTCCCAATAGTGAGGAATGACCGGGAAGAGCACTGTTGTCATAACAACAGATTGACATTAACCTTTGCATACCCACATAAAGTATGACTGCTAGCCTTTCACATTTGATGGAGGCGTTCACATTCCCCTCTTTCTAGTCTTTGAGCAAAGCTAAGCTAGCCACATGCTTGGCCTCTGCTCATCTGTGGTTAACAGCAAATAAGTCTGTACGTTTTCCAAATGTTTTTTTTAAGGTTCCATTTCAAAGTCTTACCATTTCTTTCTTCTTTCATTTCATTCCACATGCTCTCAGACATTTCAGCTATTTTTTACACCCATATCCTGCAGTGAATCATGGGAAGAGGGCCATACTAGATTGTTTACTTCAATATATTTTCTACTTTTGCTCACGATGAATGTATTTTTGAATGCTCAGCTATTTGTACTACATTGATTGCATTTCATGTCTGTTTGTAGATGTTTCATGTTTCACTGATGAACATGAATCTTAAACCAGTCACCATCCACCATGTTTGAGACTCCTCATTATTCCTGAAACGATATCTATGATATTAATGATTCTGGACAAATGTTCTTGTCACCTCTAACACTTTTTCTTTCTTCCTGCTGTCCAGTTGTTCTCAATGGTGTTTCAAAAAGAACAGAAGTCAGTATCCATGCCGCACGTTAAATTACAGTTGCCTTTTCTCTTTTCTTGACCAGTTTGTATTAACACTCTTCTTCTGAGCCGCTCATGGTTGACAGACAATTGCCAAAAAATCACTGAAGCACATTATTGTATGATGAAGCCAAGGAAAACATAAAGCCATTATCAATATGAATGACATGAACTGTACTTGTATGAGTAGACCTGAAAGCTTTCACAGCAGAAGATATTTTCAAATCAAATCTTATTTTTGTGTAATTGTGTGTTTCATCTTTTTGTATCAGACCAGCCAATTTTGTGTTTTGTTAATATGAATATCTCTATAAGTCTATAAGTTTGTCATATCATAACTCCTTTGTTGTTTCTGGAACAGTGTTTGAAAAATGTTGGTTCAGAGAGAGGTCATGGGTGGAGAATCTCAGCCAGAATTTTCCCATTTAAAAATGTGTTATCTATCCCATTACGTTGAGAAAATGAAATCAGGAACAAGGTCTTGATCCAGATATCTCAAGAAAACACTTTTTTCTACTCATGAAAATTTGATCTTGACCTCATTATGTTGAGAAGACTCTATCTGATATCTTTAAGAAAAGGCTAGGTTTATCTTGAATGACCAAAATTAACTTTACATTCTCATTTTAAAAAGTTTTCCTATTAGCTTCGGTAAAAAGAATATTACTTTCAGGAAACAAAAATCAAAACTCTTGAACTATGAAAAATCATTAACTTAACTCATGATCTCAATAACGGTTGAACCCATGAGCCCTCTCTGCTTAAATATGACGTGATCGATTGTAGTTTTTTTTTTCTTGCCAACTGTGACAAGAAAACCATTTCAGTTACCTTGACATCGGAAGAGGCTCTGCAGCTACGATTGGTGCCCAGGCTTCTCCAGCCTTATGTGAGACGGCCTTTGATGTCTGCAGTGATGACAGAACGTTGTTATACTGTATCCAACTGTCCTGGATGATGTCACTTGTGTCCATGACGTCAGACTTCTCGCTGTTATTTGGATCTTCTGATGTCAGTAACTGTAGAGAGAGCCGTTCAAGGTCCTGGAAAGAACACGGAGTGTCCATACATGACAGAGAGAAGATGGCTGCCGTGTGCTAACTCAACATTGTATGAATGCACTTTGAAAAGATTTTTACTTGCAGAGAATAAATAATAAAAAAGAACTAAATTGATCTTGTTGCTGTTTGAGTGAATCAATGATGAGACAACATTGATAGAATGTTATGTTTATAACATTCATAGCTGTGTGCTGTAGAGCTTTTCCTTATAAAGAGAGTGTTCATTGATCAAAGCTGCAGTGCAGAGCGGTTCTGTTTGTGTGGATGGGTCCCTGAGAGATCCCAGCTGTTAGAACATGAGTTCTCACAGCTCCACCTTGGCCTCTGGGATTGTGAAGGATGCAAAACAAGTTCGACTTGGCTTCTGTAGCAGGTAGAATACATTTTTATTGGTGTGGGTTTCCAGGCCATTCCTGTTAATTAGATGGCAAATGCATGCTAATAAAATTCACACGCATGATGAATAGTGAAAGGTTTGGCACAGAGGGGAGGGGTTTGGTTGTGGATTATTTGTATTTTTTTTTCCAGATTTACCCCTGTAATAATTCCACTGTCTAAAAATGCTCCAAGTCAGATTCCTAAAGGGCCTGTGGACTTGTTTTTTGGAGTAGCACCATGCAGAGTATAGCCAGGGATTGTGGCTGCTGCTGTGGCTATAGTTAGTTATTGTTTGTACAGTAGTGGCATATGGGAGAGATCTCTATCTTTAACCTTTAATCTAACTCAACCTGTCATGGTGGATGACCATCTACCAATGAGCTTGGTTCTGACCGAGGTTTCTGCTTGTTAAAAGGAAGTTTTTCCTCGCCACCATCACCAAGTGCTTGCTCATGGTGGAACTGTTGGTCTCTGTAAATAATATTATAAAGAGTACGGTCTACACCTGCTCTGTATGAAAAGTGTCATGAGATAACTTTGTTATGATATGGTGCTATATAAATAAAGTTGAATTGAATGATACTGAAAACTAATTAGCAACATAATCATCCCAGTGAGGTCAGACATAACAGTTCTACTCTGGCTGGTTATTTAACCATTTAATCAGGTGCCTTTTGTTGAAACATGTACCACCTCTCATGAAGACAATGTGCTCATCAGTGTCACATTTTGTGAACCAACCAATCACAGCCTGGACATGGGGCTACGCTACCACATGATCTACAAATACAGTGCGTCATTGCGATGATCTTAGACCACGGTGGTTATAACTTGAAGTAACGTAGAAAAAAGAAAACAGTGTAGATCTGATGCATCAGAGAACAGCAGCAGTGGTTACGTGTGGGCTACTGCGAGCTGTTTGTCCTCCTCTGTAACTTGTTTTACAAATCGTAGATGAGAGTCAGACTGAATACCATTTTTGAGTCAGAAGATTTATTTTTTAATTTAATCTCTGGAAAGAAAATGCACTCGCTAACACATTTGTTAGACCTCAAAGATACACACAACTAGTTTTGGTGAGTAACACTGAACAGAAACTTTCATTTGTTTACATGAGAGCTCCACAAGGCACATTTAACACACGAGAATAATCATAATACTTTGATGAGGCTCACCAAACTGGTACACTGCATGTCAGTTAGTTTATTCAGAAGGCAAATAGATGGTTATATGACTGACAGCAGTGGAGATATATTCATATCCTTCATGTAAAGAGGAACATGGTGGTTCATTCACTGCAGTGAGGTTTTGGGTCAGACTGGACCACAGAGTTTTGTGTGCTCTGAGGTCATCAAAATTAGATTTGTATATAATGTTCTCTAAAAGTAAAAAAACTTGGACTCAAAAATCACATTTCTTCTTCTTGGACACAAACATT
Organism: Larimichthys crocea; assembly: GCF_000972845.2. Classification (NCBI taxonomy): domain Eukaryota; kingdom Metazoa; phylum Chordata; class Actinopteri; family Sciaenidae; genus Larimichthys; species Larimichthys crocea. The sequence continues at coordinate 21,495,363 of NC_040031.1, read as the reverse complement.
TCGCTCGCACTCAATTATGTCCTGTGCACTCTCAGATCTAAAGTCTACGCTCTCAGATCTAAAGTCTGTACGCTCAGATCTAAAGTCTGCGCTCTCAGATCTAAAGTCTACGCTCTCAGATCTAAAGTCTGTACGCTCAGATCTAAAGTCTGCGCTCTCAGATCTAAAGTCTGCACTCTCAGATCTAAAGTCTGCGCTCTCAGATCTAAAGTCTGTACTCTCAGATCTAAAGTCTACGCTCTCAGATCTAAAGTCTGTATGCTCAGATCTAAAGTCTGCACTCTCAGACCTAAAGTCTGCGCTCTGTACAGACTTTAGATCTGGAGAGCGTAGACTTAGATCTGAGAGCGCAGACTTTAGATCTGAGAGCGTACGACTTTAGATCTGAGAGCGCAGACTTTAGATTCTGAGAGGCGTAGACTTTAGATCTGAGGCGCAGACTTTAGATCTGAGCTGTACCGACTTAGATCTGAGGCGTAGACTTTAGATCTGAGAGCGTAGACTTTTTAGATCTGAGAGCGCAGACTTTAGATCTGAGTGCAGACCTTTAGATCATGAGACGCGCAGACTTTAGATTTGATGCGCGGACTTTAGATCTGAGAGCGTAGACTTTAGATCTGAGAGCGCAGCGTTTAATTGAGAGCGTAGCTTTAGATCTGAGAGCGCAGACTTTATCTGAGAGCTAGACTTAGATCTGAGGAGCGTAGACTTAGATCTGAGAGCGCAGACTTTAGATTTGAGACGTTAGAGTCTTTAGATTGAGATTGCTGTAGACTTAGATCTGAGAGCGGCAGACTTTAGATCTGAGCGTACGACTTTAGATCTGAGACGTAGACTTTAAGTCTGAGAGCGAGACTTTGATCTGAGAGCGCAGCTTTAGATCTGAGAGCGTAGACTTAGATCTGAGAGCGCAGACTTTAGATTCTGAGAGCGTAGACTTTAGATCTGAGAGCGCAGACTTTGATCTGAGAGCGCCAGACTTTAGAGTCTGAGAGCGTAGACTTTAGGTCTGAGCGTCAGACTTCGCTGAGGTAGACTTTAGATCTGAGAGCGAGACTTTAGATCTGAGAGCGTAGACTTAGATCTGAGCGCAGACTTTAGATCTGAGAGCGTAGACTTTAGATCTGGAGCGTAGACATTTAGATCTGAGCACAGACTTTAGATCGAGAGCACGCGCACTTTAGATCTGAGAGCGTAGACTTTAGATCTGAGCGATGACTTTAGATTGAGAGCGTAGACTTTAGATCTGAGACGCGTAGACTTTAGTCTGAGCGTACAGACTTTAGATCTGAGAGCGCGACTTTAGATCTTGAGAGCAGTAGACTTTTAGATCGATTTGGAGCGCAGACTTTAGATCTGAGAGCGCAGACTGTTAGGTTGCTGAGAGCAGTTAGATTGAGATACAGGACTTTGATCTGACGAGCGTAGACTTTAGATCGTGAGCAGTACAGGACTTTAGATCTGAGAGCGTGACTTTAGATCTGAGAGTGCGCAGACTTTAGATCTGAGCGCGTAGACTTTAGATCTGAAGAGCGCCGACTTTAGATCTGA